>NW_026057589.1:3306946-3387081 GCF_023721935.1 Panthera uncia | reverse complement strand
AAAAAAAAAAAAAAAAAAAAAAAAAAAAAAAAAAAAAAAAAAAAAAAAAACAACAGCTCTCTCTTCCCATCACTACAGCTGCATAGCTCAGCTACAGAGGCTTTCTAAAAGGAGCTGATGTCCCTAGAACCTGGGCACATTGGTAATCATAATAAGGAGATTGTGAAATGATATCTAGTGGTTCCATAAAATCTTGGTTTCTCGAGACACAGAATGGTGTAATCATTCCTGCCCTACTTCGACAATAACATGCAATACTATTACAGTGTAAGGTGCAATATGACTTATAGAACAGAGGTCTGTATTTTATATATTTTTTTATTAAACCAGCTAAGATGGTCAGCAAAAAGTATTTTCTGTGCACCTGTGTGCTTGTGTATGAAGGGGATCTCCTTCTCCATGCACAGTCATAGAGGTCAAAATAGCCTGATATGATTCACCATTTTTAATGATGATGATATTAAAAAATGGCCAACAAAAGCAGATTACTTTTTTTAAATATATCATTTGTGTATTTCAAAGGAATATTAATCTGAGTTTTGAAATCTCTTGAGGATATTTTAGAATGAAAACCTGGGTACTATTTGCATAATCCAAATTCTTCTGGAACTGATAATAATGGTCCATTGTTGTTAGTCTGTGTATGAGAAAAAAAATAGTTATTTAGTGTAATAGACATGGTTTCCAATGTTTTTTCTACAAGAACCTAATCCTTAGAGATACACTAGGGGGAAAAGATCAATAACTTTGTGATCAAATGTATCATAGTCTATTGCCTATTAATGGGAAGACCATAGTACAAGTTCTAGAAGTTCTAAAATAAAGTACCTCTATAATATTTTTAGCCCAGATTGTCCCTAACACATTAGTTTATAATATTTTTTAATAAGAATAATAAAAGAGACATTCAAAAAATAATTTGAATATTAGTTTTCTGGAAATCCTCCCTCAATATATTTATTATCATTAAACTGTACTGATCACTTTTTACTGCTGCAAGTTTAGTAACTAAGTGATTATGCTCTCATGCACTAAAATACGTTATAAACGACACTAACGAAATTGGTAATGATGCAAGCATATACACATGCAAGGATCATTACAGAAAGCACTGGCAATTGCTTTTTAAATAAATTTATAGTCAAAATTGAGCATGATATAGAAAACAAAATAAAGGATAGGAAAAATTCTATGTATCATTGTAGGGTAATTAATTAGTCACTTATTAAAAATAATTAGTGTTATGTTTATTTCATACCACTATACCAAATACAGGTTCAACTAACTTGGTAATTACATTTAATCACAAATAGAAAAAAAATGCTTAATTATTTCTCTTTTGGGGAAATCGTTGATCATTCTGAATCTATACATATTATTATCTTCTCTGGAACTTTTCTAGTAGTGGAATTATTAGTTGAAAGGTTGCAACAATATTTTATATTTTAAATGTGATTTATCATTTATATAAGGATGTTCATTTTATACCATCCTTTGGCATCCTTTTTGTCACCAAGAAAATGTTCCAAATATTTGCTATCTTGTAAATTCAACTATCATGCATCCATTCTTATATTCACTCATTCATGCACGCATTTTTCCACTTAGGTCAGTATTGCAATAATTATTGTGATGCTGCTGTTTCATGATAGTCATGTACATGGACTTTGGAAACAAATTATCTGGGATCAAGTTTATTCTACCGCATGATTTATCTGTGGGCAAGCCACTTATGCTCTCTAAGCCTCATATTTAAATGGAGGAATGAAGATAGTACCTACATGGAATTTTGGAGGATGTATTATCTTTATCCATTAAAAGGACTAAGGACAAAATGTGTTACACAGTGAGCACTCAGTTAATCCTATGTTCAATAATAATTATAAGGACTGATATCTATTGAGCCCTTGGTACGAGTCAAACTTTATGTTAAAAGGTTTGCATAACTTAACTCATGAACTTCTATATCTAAGCAAAGCTTATTTATGTATTATTTGACAAGTTTTACATATAAATACACACACAACTTTGATTTTCGCAGTGATTTTACAGATGATAAAATAGGGAATCTGAGGAGTTAAGTAAATTATTTAAAGCCATGTATTCAGAAGATGATCAGACCATAATTAAAACCACACAATTTAAATCCAAAGCATGCACTTTCTGTGGTTTCAGTCTACTTCCTGATTTGGATTTGGTAATCAGATTCACCGAATTTAAAAATATTTGTAGGTATGAATATATATCACATTCATGGGAATCTATTAGAAGAAATTGTTGATAGAAACATTTCTATTCCTTTTACATATTCTTTCCATAAATAGTTCAAAACAAGTTAAACATTGAAGTAAAGTGCAAGCATTTATTCAATCCTAACACTCATTTATTGCTGCTTATACTACAAAGCAACAGAGATTATCCCTTTAATATTTAATACACTAATAAATATGCTCCAGAAAATCTATCCCTTTTTGTGTCGGTATTCTTCCCCTATGGTTTACGGCTTTCCAGAAGTTTGTTATGTGAAAGTTCTATAAGAATAAATCATTGTTGAGCAAAAGAAAGAGCAGCCATGTATAATTGCAAAAGAACCAGATATAACATGGTATTGACCTTTGAGGGTCAACCTGAACCATTACTATTAACACATATCTATGGTGGGTCTACATTTCTCTACATTTCTTCAATCATTGTCTAATGCTGGCAAATTTTACCTTCATTGAGCACACAGACTACTGTGGAAGAGACAAACACTTTATACTACAACAGATATATATGATTGCTAAATCATGTGAGTCAGTGCTTTACTAGAAGGATGCATATGAGACTATAAACTTCATGAGCATACACATTTTGTTGTTGCTTCCCATAATGTGCCTCAGTACTTAGAATGGATGCTTGGCATATTACAGGTGCTCAAAAATTTTTGGCCAATGAATTCATAAGTTAATGGATGAATCAACAAAAATGGTGGAAGGATGTAGGGGGAATGACCCAGTTTGCTGTACAGGCTCAGGATGGACTTCAGAAAGGCTTGAGGTAGGTTTGGCTCTTACAGATGGAAAAAGAGGAGAAAAAAACAGTGCCACTTATGCCCATTTAATGCTGGTGGAAGCAATATCATTTTGTTAACGAAATCACTGTACCTCATTTTGATGTGTTCCCTGACGTTTTATAGAAGGAGACTTGGTGAATGCCATTATAAATCTTGAGTCATGAGTTTACCATGTCCCTTCCCAAGAGGTAGCAAGATGAAGCTGAAACACAGATGGACCTCAGGCATTTGATTTCTGTTTTTTTTAATCATATTTTGGTTCAGACCTCACTTATTTGTCAACCTCCTTATATCAATTGTCTACTAAAAGGAGCTATAAATATGTGTGTGTCTGTGTTTAATAAAACACACTCACTGTCCCCCTACCAAAAATCATTTATTTCCCATTGCTTTCAAGATGAAAGTTAACAGAATTATTGTATTTCTGAATAATTTGGTGTAAGCCCATCTTTCTAATCTCAGTTTGGCCCATCTCTTCTCACTACTGTGTGGCCACATTCACCTGTTCCTAGAACAGGCTGTCTTCAGTCTGGCTCCCTAGAAACAGAGGCTGAGATGGTTTTATTCTAGATTTATTGGGTATATGCTTACCAAAGAAAGATCTGAGGAAAGTAGCCAGGTCACAGGGGAAATGCTAAATAATAAGGTGGTCTCAGAAGAAGACTATCTTCTGAATAATCCTGCATGGAAATTCTGGACACAAATCGCACACCAGAGTTAGACCCCTCTCCGGGTAATGGTGCTAACTTTTGATACTTAGACATACATCTTTGCTCTTGGGTGAGAGAGAGAGAGATTTCCCAGATGACTTTGAGGGCTGTTCTCCAAAGAAAGGAACAATTACGATCTGTTAGCAGTGAACAATCATAGCATCTTGGCTATGGATAGACCAGCCCCATAAAGAGGGTTTGAGTGGCATAACAATGTGTAATGTATAGGTTACTTCTTGTACTGCTCATATCCACTTCTCTTATTAAGTTTATTCCACCCAGTCACAGCTTCTCCGGGCTTCCAGTTAGTTACAATCTGGGGAAATTTCCAAGAGGAGGGTTAGTGAGATGAGCTGCAGCCCTATGCTGCATTACTCTGGATGTCATTACTATGTGTGGCAATCCAGGACTTATCCTAGATCATTGTTCTCCTAGAATAGAATTTATGTAGGTTCGAATCTTCATCCCTAAGGAGTATGAGGTGCTGGTCACCATGTTCAAATCAGGTATGATTGCTGTGTTTGTCCATTTTCCATTAAATGGGAGTATCAAGTGGTGTTCTAGTAGGGTCATTTAAATATCCATTGGGTCTCTTCTTTTGGCAAGGGTAATCATCTGAAGAAGGGGGAAACTGAATCATTAGCAAATATCACAAAAGCTAGGGAATGGGTACACCAGCATGTGAAGGAGATCTGGGCAGGGCACTTAAAACATGCACACTAAACCCTTTACCACCTCAGAACCTTTACACTTCTGATCCTTTCATTTGGGACATTTGTCCTATTATTTGAACGGCCAATCTTATTCACTGAGAACTGCACATGCTTCTTCTTCATAGGTACCGTCACCCACATTGCCACCTAGGTGTCATTGTCCTTATTTTCCATATTCCTTATGGAAAATTTCCAGGTCTGTGTTTTCCTCTTTTCAATACTTAGCTAGATTTATATTAACATTTTTGTTTGACAACTTAGTCTTTTTTCTATCTTACTGTTAAAATATATGCTTAGTGAGGGGAAAAGTTAATTTGTTTTTTCAATTCTGTATCACTATCCCCTAGGATAGAGACAGAATTAGAGGAACAAAGTAGATGTACACAAAAATATTTGATGTGTGCTTATATTTGAATGCATCAATTGTGTATAAAGGCCCTAATGGGCTACCACACTCACCTTTTGTAGGCACTATAAATATCTCCATTACACTAGTACCCAAGGATCACTTTATATTTACCTGCTTTACCCCCCCCCCCAATATGATGTATGCCCTTTGTAACACCTTTCATGCCCTCCACAGAATCATCTACACCCTTAACTCCTCAGCCATGTTTTTTTTTTTCTTTTTTTCTCTTTGGTTTGCAACCTCATAAAAGACACATTTAGTTGCAGTAGATTGACCTAGTCCTACCTGTCTTTTTTTCCTGAAAAAGTCAATCCACTTCTGATCATGATCCTGGAGCCCAGTGCATTAGGTCTAACTCTAGACCAAAAGATGGGTCTTAACCCTTGGCTCTCCAAAGATGTATCTGATTCCTTTTATCTATTGTGAGTATTGTATTTGATTTCTGTAGTTTCAGTATGTCTACTTATCTTTATAAATACATTCAAGAGACTTTTTATACTGTTTGTGATTAATTCTCAATTATTAGTTTTGGAAGCTAAATGTAAGATAACGTGAATCCCTTATTTTTAAAGTAGTGAAGTGTAAGAAAGTTTAGAAATGTCATAAATGAGACTTTAAGTATTGTGGTTTATTAATTCTGTGTAATAAGAAACCTACATAATTTATTTGGGGAGAAAAATTAGAGTTTTTTATATGCACGCATGTGTGTTTGTGTATGTGTGTGTACATATATATGTGTATTATTAACTCATAAATAAGATATGGTCTTTATTAGATGATAGAGTGATATACTTGGCTAAGATGTGATGTTGTTAATATCACATTCCCATCGGTGCTACCCTTTAATAATTTTTTCCTCTAATGAAAATACAAAAGTCAGCTCAAACTGTTTGCTTTCATATCCTTAGTGTAATCGATTTTGAACACTCCATATGCTGTTTTTTGTACCTTTGAAGATAAGATGTAATTATTGAAAGAAAATGGATCAATAAAATAAGAGATCTGGGTGCTTATTAGTTTATCTCACTCTGCCTCAAGCTCAATTTTCAAAGAAAACAAGCTGTTTGAATGTACTTTTCTTGGGAAAGAAAATTAACTGGAGTGAGTGTTCTGGGAAAATTCTTGAAATGCATTTTAAGAAATGTATAATCCCCAATGATCAAAATTGCTGAGAGTCACCCCTTGCATGAGTGAATCCTGAAGGAAATTTTGAGTAGAGCTGCCATTCTGTAACATCTTAGATGTAAGGGACATTTCCATAGATTCATCTTGGAATCTGTTGTAGGCATACCAATAATAAGATAGGTAACAGAACTCATACTTGTCCAAACTTGACTGTGCTCATCTAGGCTTATTCTGTGTGGATATAATTGAGCTCATCAGTTATGTGGCAATCCATTCAATTTTTTCAAGTGACCAAGAGATCAACCTCCTTGTTGGGCAGTATGTATAGTCACATTTTATCTGCTCAGCTCTTACAGAAATAACAAAAGTGATGCTTCCTGTCAGACCCAGGCTTTGAGGCTTAAGATGTATTAATTTCAAACACGCATATTCATGAGTTTCCTTTCTTTTAGTTATCTGCCCCTGCCTTTACTTTCCTAAATCTAATTTTAGCGTGTGTATAATACTCCAATATTTTGAGTACACCCTTGGAAAAGACTAATGAATAAATTAACATAAATAATCCTTTAGATACAGTTGTATCCTAAGCCATCTGTCTATCTGAAATATGAAGGCTTCCATTTGATTGGTTAGAAAAATCCCATGATTTTGGATAATTCTAGACATGACCCAAGTGAAAACAAATAACAACTTGTAAGATAGAAAGTTAGAGTAGAAAAATATCCCTTGGGATTTTCTCAATAGCCTAGCATCACACACTCATGAAACTTTGAGAATAAGATCAAACAAAAGCATACCTAAGGATTTTATGAACACTGACAGACTTCTTATCTATTCCTTGAACTCTTTACATCTCTGTTTTACATCTTTATTTTATATTCTCTTATTTTCCATACATTCTATCAATGACTCACACCTCTGTACAAGGGAATCTAGGTGGTTTACATATTGCCAACATAAATGGGACCAGGGACACTAATCTTGCCCTATCAAGCACTTAATGCTTGAGTTCTTTTGTAAATGATTCCAACAAACATCTATCCTCTGTTATTTCCTGTATCATTGTGAATGGCAAAATTACTAGGAATAAAAATAATGATAGCTGATTAAAAGAATATTGTCATTTACACTTTATTTAGTGCTATGATGTTCTAGGCATACATATATAACCTCTGATACTTACATGTACTATCCAAAGAAGATGTTGTTGTTATTTTTTCAGATAAAGTAACTTAGATTTAAGGAAACAAAGTGACCTGCACACAGCCATACAAATAAGTTCTGGACTAGGTATCTGAGACCTGTCTGCATCCACTAAAGCACCTTCCTTGAACAACTACACTGATAAAGGCTCACCAAATGTTGAAGCCATCTTTTTCCCACTCTTAGTGGAAAAATATTTTCTTTGGAAAGGTCTTCTGTTTATATGAAGGTGAATTCAAAACTGCATTCTGCTAGGCAATTCATTACTAAGAGTGATCATAATCTGTTACACTTATTTTCATATTTTTAGTGTTCATACATATACATATATATAATAGATTATTCGTTAGCATGATGGTATTCTCAAGAATATTGCCATACATACACAGAATGGTATCATCAAGTTTAGAGGTTAACTGAGTACATTATAATATATACAAGTATTTCTCATTTATTCATTTAGCTTGGTAAAGATATCAGTTCACATAAAAATGAGTACTTGCAGGGCGCCTGGATGGCTCAGTCTGTTAAACGTCATACTTCAGCTCAGGTCATGATCTTGCAGTCCATGGGTTCAAGCCCTGCATCAGGCTTTGTGCTGACAGCTCAGAGCCTGGAGCCTGCTTCGGATTCTATGTCTCCCTCTCTCTCTCTGTCCCTCTCCCACTCACGCTTTGTCACTCTCGGTCTCTCAAAAATGAATAAATGTTTAAAAAATTTTTTAAAAAATGAGTACTTGCTCCAGCAGCTTTTTGTTTTTTAATTTAGTGTATAAAATGCAACCCAGTTAACTCAGCCAATGCCATGCCACAACAGCCAAAGCAGTATCAAGTTTTTATTCTGTTACTGTGAACACACAGATTAGTACATTAACTACCAGCAAACTCTAAGTAGTCATACCCTCTGAGCTCACATTTGTGAATTGTACAGACCTTATTAAGGCATGAAAAATTAGGAATCACAGAAAAAATGCATGGCATAAAGGATAAGTATTCTATTTCATTTACTTTAAGTTTTTATTCAGTATATATTATTGACGCCTACTCTGATGACAGACTTAGTGCCAGAACCAGCAGGTGCACATGGAAATAATATGTAGTCCTGAGTCAGACAGTTTGTGGTCTAATGGGGAGAGATGGATTTGTCACAATGTACCTACCCTGTACCAACGTACATGGGCTGGTGGAACCAAGAGGATATCAAAACAAGCTGGGTCTGATTTTGGAGAGGACATGACATTTGCACTTTGGTTTGAATTGAGATCAGGCAATACTGGGAAGAGAAGCAGGCACTGAGCTAGAGGCTGGCAAAGACATTGTAAGTTTGTTATAAACCTTGCAAAGATGTAATTTTTTTTCTAGGGATAATAAGGATAATTCTAAGGAACTATAAGCAAAATGTCGATAATTATAATGATGATAATGTCACTATTAGTTTTTAACTATTCTGGAGATGATGTGGTGACTAGGTGGGAATTGGTTAAATCAGAGAGAACATTAAAAGATTCTATACAAAAAAAAATGATATGAACTAATTAAAGTAGTCATAGTAATAGAGGGGATACAATGGCTACTCAAGGGTTGGCATAGGAAAAGGACCCATTAACCAAGTTATTTGGACACTCCCTGTGCACCATTTCAAAATCCTGTTGGTGCAGACGATGCCTCATCTTGGCCTATGCTATAAACCTCTTCTTTCCTGATCTGAAGTTCTTCTGACCCTGTGGCAAGGGATACCCACACAGTGTGTTCTTTATAAATGTATGTGCAGCTCAGAAGTGTGGGAAGTTAATGACCATAGAGCCATCAAGAGCCAGGGGACAGTGATGGATAAATGCTCCTTCCCTTCATCCCTAAAACAGTTAGTTCTGACACACATTCCATAAAGCAACTCAGGAGATCCCAGCTGATAGTGCATTCACTCACTCAGAGCAGTAACCAACATCATAGCACATATTTACATTGGCATTTCTTTCTTCTCTGTGTCACTTGCCTTGTCTCACACTCTCACTTTCTGTACGTTATTCCCCAAATAAGCAGTATGCATGTCAGCTGCATACTCGGGTTCTGCTATGAGGGTAAAGTAGGACAAGGTAGTGGTTGATCAGGAATATTGAGGGAGACATATCATGTTTAAAGGCTTCTTGTTTATATCCCTAATTCAGGGGAAATTCTACAAAGACCTTATGGCTCTCTGCCTATGGATTCGGCAGGTGAATGGTTTGACATTTCATAGTGAAGATGAGAGCAGCCACTTAATACGCTTACCAACACCCTAAGGTGTATTCTAGCATGCCAGAATTAGCTGGGCAAGTTTCTCTGTGAGATCTTACATGAGAAGAAAAAGCCACTAGAAGCCTGAACAGAAATGGAAGGAGTGGATAGAGAAAAGCCATTAAGCAGATCTGTTTAAGTATGAGTCTGCGAGCCAGTCATGAGGAAGTAGAAACCATGAGTAAATAGATGGCATAGAGGGGCGCCTGGGTGTCTTGGTCGGTTGAGCGTCCGACTTCAGCTCAGGTCATGATCTCATGGTCCGTGAGTTCGAGCCCCGCGTTGGGCTCTGTGCTGACAGCTCAGAGCCTGGAGCCTGTTTCGGATTCTGTGTCTCCCTCTCTCTCTGCTCCTCCCCTGTTCATGCTATGTCTCTCTCTGTCTCAAAAATAAAAAATAAACGTTTAAAAAAAAAAAATAGATGGCATAGAGTAGTAAAAAGATACACAAAATACAACAAAAGTATCAACTGGTAGTGTGAAAAGGGAGCAGGTGGCAGAGCCACAGGTGGTAAAAAAAAAGAACAGAATTTCCTTAGTTCCTAACTTACTTTCCATTTCTTGTTTCAGTTCTTCACCACAAATATTTCTTCCTAATTACAATGAATTTCACTTTTTGAAAGTGTTTTGTGCCATCATCTGAGTCTTAGGACTAGAAGAACAACAGTAAAACTTTGCCCATGCTGCTTTCTTTGGTTAATATACAGCAAAATCTTCCCACAGTCCAGAACAAAAGGAAGTTCTGCCCAGACCTCCCCCATACTTCTTTGAAAACCTCCCCTTTAATTTCAGCACGTTTTCATTAATTCTGGTATCAGGAGCAGAACCAGACTAAATCATCTAAGACTCATGACATTATGCAATAACTTGGAAATACCAAGCACTTTAATGTAATTATCTTGTCTAAAACAGTTTAGCAAACAGAAAGTCAAGCTTCTGATGGTTTATGCTAATAGGTCTCAGAAGCAATCACACTGGTTATTGTATTATTTTTCCTGCCCCTGTGTCTCTCTGTTAGTATATTTCACTTGGTACAAGGCTGAGACAGACAGACAGCATTTTTTCTTTGTTTCTTAAAAGTTGATGTTAAATCAATATTACTATGCAAAAGCACAATTAATAACAGGAATAATTTCAGTGGCTATGGACTTGGAAAAATTGAAGTGTCTGATGTATCATTTTAATTTGAATATAGAACCAGAGACATAAAAACTCATAGTAGAACAAAATAAAACAAAAATATAAGGTTAAACTGAAACCTTCAATCTTTGGATGTATTGGTAAACTCTGGGAAGGGCATCATCTACATCAGGGATTGAACAATTTTTCTGTAAAGGACCAGATAGTAGATATTTTTGGCTTCTGAGCCATATAGCTTCTGCCATAACTAATGTAATCAGCAGAGTAGTAGTGTTTGCCAAAAGAGAAGATAGACACATTTAAATTTAAAGTTGAAAGAGATCAAAGACACTGTGTCGCTAAGAACGTGGCCTATTTTGGGGGTAGTGATTTTGTGCAATAGAGAGGGGACATTGCAGATTGAGTTCCCTAGGAAGCAGAATGCAAAGTACAGATGATCATGCTGGATGTTGATAGGGGAGCACTCTTTGTGTTGACCACCCATGGAAGGAAAAAGAAGATACAAGGATCGGATAGAAGGAGATGCTAGATGGCAATGCAGTCCAAGACCTTAGACAATCCTATGAGGAGCTCTGAAGCTGGAAAGAGTCATCATCCCAAGTTGAATCATGGGATGAAGGATTACTGTTTCCACACTGGTTAATCCTTAATTAAAGAATGTCTTGGAATGTCGCATGTCATTGAAGAAAACTTCCTGCAGCCAAAGTGAACCCACAAATGGGTGAGAGCAGAGGCCTAACAGCATCACTCCCAGATGCTTCTTCATTCCTGAAAGTAGCATATCCCAGTGTTCAGTATAGTCTACGCTTTACCTTGATCTTGTCTACTATAAATTTTATGTATATATATATATACATATATATATATATGTGTATATATATATATATATATATATATATTACTTTTTTTGAATAAAATTTTAGAAGCAAGTACTCTAATGTTCCTAGGAAAAGCAACAGGAATTCTAAACCCCTCTGCAACAGCTGGTGTCCAGACTGTGACTGGTATTTTTTTTCTCTCTCCTCCATCCACATCCTAGATTTCTGACCTCAGCTAACTGGTTTAACTGGCTGACCTGGTGGCATGGCCCGGTTCTGTGTCTCTGGGAGATGTGAGCTCATGTTCACCATACCTTTCTCAGGCAGGGGTTACCGAGCTTGTGCAATTATAATAAAAGGTGGGCAAGGGGATCAAAGAGGCACTCAAGTGAATCTGTGTGTGTGCCAAATTCACTTATTCTCCCATTTGCACAATTGCCCTGATAACAACAGCCTCACCTCCTGCTGATGAAGAAGACTCATGACCCCTGTCAACACGATTGCTCTGCTTGTTGAGTGCTGGTCACTTTTCATGAGCCCTGAAGTCCCAAAGGCAAAGTTCTAGCTTATATTTCAGTAGGACTCTAGTGTTCCCTAGTGGAAGTGTTCTCCCTGTGGAAATCAGGATCTTTGAATTCTGAGCCCAAAGTTGCAAGGATGTAAGAATAAATCAGAAATTGTGGTGTTTTGTTGGTTTGTTTGTTTGTTGTTTTACATTGAGTAGAATAATGCTAATTGGGACTATCCTGAGTTTTTGGACCTACACTTTAAAGTGAACACCATGAGCTAGATGGAGGATGACTGTCCGTCTTCTTATGGTATTGTCCTCAGGCTGGTGCCTTAAATTGGATATTCTACCCCTCTGTCTTTCTGGCATCTTCTGGGCAGTGGGCTATATTATATGATCTGTGTGGAACCCATAACCAAGGACCAATTTCTATCCCATTTTTGCTGTCACATAGGTCCCTTGGATTGAAGTGTTGTCAAGTGGGATTCCATGTTGGTGAATTACATACTCTGTAAGATAGTGATGATGACAAAAGACCTATTGACACAGAGTGCAAACACATAACTAAAAATATTTTAAAAAAAGATTCTTCCTAATGGTTTTGTGTCTTTTCAGTGGTGGGTACTCTTTAGTGGGTATTAAAATATGATTTGGAGAGCTTTACACTTTATGTATACTCCTTTGTTCCTTTTATTTTTCCACATGTCTCTATGCCAAGTTTTCTTGTCCTTGACCTTCTAAACATTATTCATATTCATGCAAATTCTAACTGATGACTACTAATTTTTCTAAACAGTAAATGACACTTAGCCTGTAATCATTGATTTATCAATCACCATGTGTGTTGTCTGTTTCTAAAGCAATCAAGATTATCAATGATTACCCAGTGCTACTGTTCTTGTAGTTACTAGTTCTCACCTTCCTGATATGTGGAAGCAGCTAATACATTTGCTTAAGCCGGTGTAGTAGCTCCATTCATTATTGGTGAAAGGTTTGGAAATTGCACTGATACCTTGTGCCAGGAACAGTCTGTGCTCCACCTATCATCAGTGATGGGTCTCTTCTTGCCATCTGGGTGGCAAGTGACCCAGCTAAAATACCATTCTAGAATCTCCCTCCTCAAACTATTCTGGCACCAAAAAAGTCAGAGTTCTCCAAAAAGCAAACTCTGATATGGAGATTCACGTGCCAGAGATTGATTAAGGAACCTTGGAGTACTATACCTATGAAATGGGAGGGAGGAAAGTAGGATTGACTAGAAGGAGAAGATGGGCTGTGATGCAAATGCAAAAGAAGACTGAAATATATTTCTAGTGAAGTCTGAAACAGAGTGGTCCCAAGAACTGGCGGGGGTCCCAAGAACTATTCATATTACCATGTTGACCAGTCATGGATAGAATCTGCCCAGGGAAACTTGTTACATGAATAGTATTGTTAAACAATTTAAAAAGAAGAATCGGTATATTATTAAGCAATATATATAATTAAGTTTTTTTTATAAAAGATAATTCTCTATCTCTGATTTATATGACCGTAAGTGTATTATAAAAACCATTGACTTCATCATTCTTTTAAAGATATATAACCACAGATATTTAACTACTAGATATGTGGCAGGTACCATGCTAGATGCTGAAGAAACAATATTGTGCAAAATGTATGGGGACTACCCTCCCAGACCTACTGAAAAAGATTAGACAGTTTAGCATGTAACTTTTATTTCCCTAGAAAATTTGAAAACTCCCTTAGATCTTACCCTGTTCACTCTATGACAATATGGTTTCTTTGGATTTTAAGTTATATTGGTGGCTGTTTGGGGATAGCAAACAAACACAACTTTTAAAATATATTAATGAATGATAAAAAATCAGATGAGTTAGAATTTGTAGAGAATTACAAAATTGGCCTACATTAAGTGCTGCAAATAAAACAATTAACTATGGTAAGTAGTAAGGAGTTAAATAGAAAGCTGATAGGAACTGAGTAGAAGTGGCTTCTATTTAAGAGAAGATGGCCAAGGAAATAATTTAGGGGAAAGAGAATGGCATTTAGAAAAACTCTAAGAAAGCCAATGCTACTGCCTTTAAGGAATAACTGAATCTAAGATTCCTGGTTTTCTTTTAAACACTGTTTACACTTTCTGAGAATATTTGGTTCATACTAACATGTTATTCTTTGAAGACAAGCCCACACACAATTCTTTGTAGCTCCCATGGCATTTGGTGGGAGGTTAGTCACACCATTGGAATTCATTGGGCTTTTGATTAAATCACTGTAAAAATTCACTAATTTTAAATACAAGAGAGTGGTTCTCTTTATAGTCGTTGAGAATATTATATAATCAAACTAGCATTATTCTTTTATTCAAATTTAAAATAAAGTAGATTGGGTACTTTTCATGTTGTTGTCTTTAAACAGCATGAACCCTGGCCCAAAGTACTGCAAGGAACTAATCTGAGTGGTTCTCCTCCATTTCCTAGTGAAATTCTAAATTTCAGCATTGATAAAAAAAAAAAAAATGAAACCTCAAGATATTAATTAACCTGCTAAAAGTAACATGTAGGTAAATAGCAGAACTTAGAACCCTCTTAGAAAAATCTGACTTTCTCTAACCATAAAACATCAAAATGAAGGTAACAATAGTTTTCTGAGTCATTTTTTTTCTGAATCTTTAATACCCTATCACTGTTGGCAGGTGATAAATTGTTATTGATAATAATGAGATCATGTAGGGGAAGCCTCAGCTCTTTAAATAAAAAAAAAAAAAATTCTTTGGGGATGCCAGGGTGGCTCAGTCAGTTGGGCGTCCAACTTCGGCTCAAGTCATGATCTCACAGTCCGTGAATTGGAGCCCCACATCGGGCTCTGCACTGACAAACTCAGAGCCTGGAGCCTGCTTTGGATTCTGTGTGCTCCTCCCCTGCTCATGCTCTGTCTTTCTCTGTCTCAAAAATAAATAAAAACATTTAAAAAATTAAAAAAAATTTCTTTGTATCTCCTTTTAAAAAAGGCTTGGTATCACATTTATTAGAACATATTACTGGTAAATTCTGATTTCTTTAGGTACTCTTACTCTATTTGATCATTATTCCTATGGGGGGAAAGCAGAACTTACCAGGAGGCTTTTGTTATTGTTTTACCATGAGTTATTTCTACCCAAAGCCAAATATCATTCAGAAGTATGCAGTTCTAAGTTTGTTTCTTCCTCTACTGGTAGTGGGTTGTGGTTTTTTTCCCCCCAATCAGAGAATTCAGTTTCCCAACAGTAACGAGAGAGGTAGATAGATTAATCTTTGAGTCCTTTCTACTCTGTCTTCTGTATACACTAAAAGTCAACTGCATCTTCTTACATCTCCTTTCTATTTTAACCTATTGTTCAAAGTCAAATACGCCATATCCTATCAAATCAAGAAAGACAAAGGTAGCAAAGCTTTTTGATAGCCATCAGTGCAATCAAATGCCTCTAGCAGAAAATATTCCCGTTCTTTGATTCTGAGAAGCCAGATAATGCTGGACATGTTGTAGATGACAGAAATATGACTTCATGCTCATTTTATTACTTTCTTTGCACAGAAGATGACTGTACAAGGCATTGGGTATGTAAGGATGTGACACTGGATGGATGAATGAGCAGTTCAGGCCTGTTTGGACTTACGCATCAACAAATCCCCAACCAGGGACAGACAAAAACATGGCTTGTTTTGCTTCCTAAACCAATAACCTCCCATGAATTCTCACATTAGAAGGCTTCCTCTTGGACCTGTTTCTCTCATCAAACAAAAATAGGTGCTCTAGGAGACTTATAGTGGTCCCCAAAGATGTCCTGCCCTAATCCCTGGAACTTGTATATAGTTTACTTTGTATGGCAAAAGCCACTTTACAGATATCATTAAAGTAGGGATCTTGATATAGGAAGGTTCTCCTGGATTAAAGAATATAATGTAATCACAAGGGACCTTATAAGAGAGGTATGAGGGTCAGAGTCATAACAGTAGATGGGATGATGGAAGTAGAAATCGCAGAGACAGAGAGATTTAAAGCTACCCTGCTGGCTTTGAGATGTCGAATAAACTGTAAGCCAAGGAGAGCATGAGGCCTCTTGAGGCTGGAAAAGTCAAGGAAGTGGATCCATCACCAGAACCTGTAGAGAGAGCACAGTTCTGCAAACCCATTTTAGTCTTCAACAGTTTGTGTTGTTTTAAGCTCCTAAGTTTGTGGTATTTTGTTAGAGTGGAAATAGAAGTTTCATGCAGGTCCCAACTTCCATCTCTCAAGAAAGAATATCCCTTCTTAAATTGGTCTAAGAGTGAATACAAGACAAAGATTCAGATTATCAACTCTCCATGGATTATAAAGATTAAATGTTATTAAAATAATACATTGAGGTTTATGTTTTGGTTGTCATAGTGATTATTAGTTCTGCACATAAGGTATTATTTTGAGCAACATGAGCCACTTTGTATAAAACAAAATAATATAATACATTCCTATGGTCCATTACATATATACAGCCATCTGAAATAGGCATTTCATAATCACTTTCAATATATAAATACACACTCATGTGCACACACACGCACACACACACAAAGTCCTGGGTCTGCACGAGTAAGTGTGTGTGTGCACGTGTCTGTGCGCGTGTGTGTGCGCGCGTGTGTGTTTCTAATACTATGTAGAAAGCACCATTCCCAAATTTCTCTCCTGTGGAAGTAATTCATATTTATTAATTCATATTGACATTTCTGAATATTTATGGCCTAATTTAACAAGATTCACAACCATAAAATATTTGGAAATGTTACTTGCCTTTCACTAGTAGGTGAGATATGGCTTAGGTTTTTCTAAACCTTTTCAATCTTTACTTCCCTTTATCCTTATTTCACAAAATATCACCCCTGTTATTCTTTATCTGCCTTTTCTCCCCTTCAAATGAACTCTTTCCTTAATACTGAGATGCCAGGAATTGGTGGAATTAAAAGTAATGCATTTCTCTGAGAAATTTGCTTTATCAAAGGTTTCAGAGTGTTACATTCTAAACATCAAGCTCTGTTGGTAGAATGTCTAATGTCTGTAATCTTTGGCATTTTTAACTTTCATTTATAATAACGTTTACAGTTTGCAAAATACTTTCCTTTGAGAAGAACACAAGGTTCAGAGTTATCAGTTAGGGTTCTGACACCAACTTTGCCACTTACAAGCAGTGTAAACAGAGGCAACCTACTTAATATTTTTAAGTCTCTGTTTTCTTATCCTAAGAAAACAAAAGTGGTATATTTATCTTCTATGTTTATTTTGAAGATCAAATTATATACTGATGCAATACACATAAAAAAAGGTTAAGCTATAAACCACCATGCAAAGAAAGGTAACAATTTCACATTGTTACAATTGTAAGCATCTCTACAATAGTAACAATATTGCTGTTATTGCAGAGACTACATTGATGACTGAAAAATGATCTTTAAAGTTTATTTATTTATCTTGAGAGAGAGAAGAGAGTGTGTGCGTGTGTGTGCACGCATATACAAGTGGGGGAGGGGCAGAGAGCGAAGGAGACAGAGAACCCCAAGCAGGCTCCACACTGTCAGTGCAGAGACTGATGTCAGGCTCGAACTCACCAACCTGAACCATGAGAAAATGACCTGAGCTGCAATCAAGAGTCAGATACTTAAACGACTGAGCCACCTAGGCACCCCTGAGTGAAAATTTATCTTAAGACATAGTGGCTTAAAATGATAAACATGTATGACCTCACAGTTTCTGGAAACCAGGAATCTGGGTGTGGCTTAGCTGGGTTCTCTGACTTCAAGTGTCTTAGAAGGCTGCCATCTCCACCCTCTGTTCCAGCAGATCCACTTCCCAGCTCATGCACATTGTCTCTGGCAGGATTCAGTTCCTTGAGGGCAGTTGGAATGGGATCAGTGCCTGCTAGCTGTTATCCCTGGGACCATCCTCAGTTCTTTGCCATGTGGATATCTCCATAGGGCAGCTTACAACATGGCAGCCGGCTTCCTTCAGAGCAAGGAAGCAAGTGTGCCAGAGAGGGTATCCAAGATAGAAGCCACAGCCTCTCCGTAACTTGATCTTGGAAATGGCATGCCATCATTTTTCTTGTATTTCATTCATTGGAAGCCTTCATTAAGCATGACCCACACTCCAGTAGAGGATATTGTATAAAGGTTGTGAATCCTGAGAAGTGGACATTGTCAGAGGCCATCTTGGAGACTGCCTCTCATAGTGGTCAATATGCAGTCCTTAAAACTGTCCTTCCCTAAAATCCAGCCCTTGGTCAAGACATTTTCCTTTAAAAGGAGTCTCAAACATTTGGCTGAAGGCAAAATAAACATTCAACTCCAGTTTTAAAGCTCCATTTCCTCATTTATTTGAGTGTGTATTTTCCTGACTGTATTAAAGTATAAGGAATATTTTATAACTTCACTCACATGAAGCTCTTATCTAGCACTGGGCCTGGGTAACGCAGTATGCCAAGTTACAAAGTTCTGCAGAACACTTGGTTGCCGAGGGAAAACAGATTAATGCTCTCTTAACTATGACTGCACTAGTAGGTACAGCATACAATCACAATTTTCAAAACAATTATTTTGAATGTAATAGCTCTCCAATTCCTTTTCTGGTGCTGTGACAAGACTACTGATTTAATGGTGCACCAAGCTGCTAGAAACCAGAGGTTAGAACCCATGGTGAAAAGATTCGGGTGAGTAGTATTGAAAACTATCACCACCACGTGGACAGTTCTCAGGCTCCAGAAAGGGAGGAAGGGGAGGGAGGTCTGGAGAAGGGGATAATGAGGAAAACAGAACAAAACAGGAAAAGCCAACAGGCAGCTGAGGGTTTCAAAGGCACTCAGATACTGCCAATTTTTCTTTTTCCTTTTCTTTTTCTTTCTTTCTTTCTTTCTTTTTTTTTTCCCGTCACTCCAAATGTTCAATTGAGGTGATTATAAACCTCTTGTTTGTTTTGTTTTGCTTTCAGTTAAAAAGTGAAAATTAAAAGACTGTGGGAATAAAGTGTGGGGAGAGCTTTTGACAGCTCAACGATGGAAAGCCCGTTACCCGTAATCATAATAATACAAACCCAGCTGGACAATGCTGAGGGAGGGAACCTCTCACAGGAGAGGAGCTGGAAATGACCCAGGCCTGGCAGGCCCTGGGGCCATCACAGGAATGAGATTGCAAAACCCCAGGGAGAAGCATTGAAGGCTGCCAACATGGCGGGGCCCTGAAAGCTTCACTCTGCCATGACAATGGGAGTCTGGAGAATTGACAGTGTGGTGATTGGCAGTGGGTGGGAAAATGCAGGAATAGGCTGCCTGCCCAGAGGGCTAGAGACCTGTTAGGAGAGTGGTGTGAGGGGCAGACAGAGCTACAAAAGAAACCTGAATGCCAGAGAAAAATGTATCTAATCAGAAATCAGCTGATGGGAATGGATTGCAGCTTTAAATCCAGAGCACGAAATACAAAAAATGGGAGAGAGAAACAAAACAAACATTTCTCTATAATAATAAAAATTAAAGAACTCTCTGTAAAGAACTCGCTATAAAGAAACAAAAGAAAACATTTCTCTATAATAATAAAAATTAAACTTCATTTTGCCTAAATGAGGGAGGGGGGACTATTTTATTTTTACAAATTTCCTTGGCCTACAGAGAAGAACAAATCATAATTTCATAGCTCATTGAATTTTCACATAGTAAAAACACCTTTTATTCAGCACCCCAAACTAAAAAAAAACAAAAGAAAGAGTTTTTACTTGTAGTCAGAAAGCTCTTTATACCCTCTTCTGTTTGCTAGTCACCCCATATCCTCAAGGATAATTACCCTACTGTCATCTAATAACATAGATTAATGTTTATGTTTGAACTGCTTATGAATGAAGCCTTCTGGTATGCTCTTTTGTCTGGCCTCTTTTGCTCAACATTGTTTCTGAAACTCATCCACATTGTATGTCAAGGATTTTTCATTTTCTTCACTATATAGAATTCCAATATGCGAGTCTATCATAAACTATTTGTTCTGCCTCTGAAAGGTATGTGAGTAGTTTCTACTTGAGGGCTCTTACCAGTCATCTTGTGAACATTCTAGCGTTAGCTTTTGCTGTCATTTCTTTTGGCTTTATAGCTACAGAGGCAATTGAGAGTCATACAGGTTACAGTCATTCCACTCTCCTAGGTATTATCAAATGCTTTCCTAAAGTGATTGTACACTGTGTATTCCCGCCGGCCGTGTATAAGAGTTTCTTTTATTCTGTACACTTATCAGCATGTGGTATTGTTTATCCTTATGATAATACTTTAAAATATTAACTAATGTATGTTTCCTCCTCTCCTGAGTCTTAAAGTGCAAACACCATACCTTCACCTGGTCAACTAGCCATGTCCCACAACAACCACATAGTGACCTGAATGTGTTGGTGGAGGTGGGTGGAGTAGAAGAGCCCCTTTGTCCAAGGAAGGACCACATGGGCTAAGTTGAGCTGGGACAATGGCAAGAGTGCCCTACCCCAGGAAAAGATTATCTCCAGTGGCAGCACTCCTTCCTTCCCCTCCCTGGATCCATGGAGAACTCATCTTTCATTAAATACTAGAAATCAGTAAATAGTAGTATGGTGACAGGGTGGAGACAAATTAAAATACCTTAGGCATAGACTAGGAAACAGAAGTGAAACCCAGCTGTGGTGTAAAGAATTGAATGACATTTAACAATTCACTGGACTTCTCTGAGCCCCAAATTTCTAATCTGTGAATTCCAGAAACTTCTTTATGACGTGTAGCATACTCAACTGTCTCCCTAAAAGATTCCTTCTGTGCTTTTTATTTTTCATCTAGTGAAATATTTCAAAACCTGTTTTCTCTCTGGATGACATAATTCAGCTCAACTTTTATTCTCTAGCTTTCATTGTCAATTGGCCATCAGAGTTGGAATTTGGGTATTAGAGACATACAAATTGGGAAGAGTTAGAGTTTCAGATTTACACTTCTCTAATGAAAAGGAAATTTTAAAGTCTAAATGTTTTACATTCTTTATGTTTTTTAAAGAACATTTCAAGTTTTATATGCAAAATGTAAAAAGTGATTCTAAAGTGAAAAACTCTTATGTTTCTTAATTATCTTTAAAATATTCTTCAAAATGTCCTTTAAATGTTGATATACCATTGCATTTGAGGTGAAATATTAGCCAAATGTTCCATTAATTAACCTTCAGTATAATTAGAAAAAAAAGTGGTTAGGATTTTCTTTCAGCATTTCCCTGTTTTCTTCTCCAATTCATTTCAGATACACAGATAGCTGTGCTTAGATCACAACTATACAGTGCAGATATTGTATATTCATATTTGCTGAATTGTGAAAAACGAATGAATTGATTCCTCCTCAAAGAAAACCAGTTTGGTTTCCAAGCCATAGGTCTTATCTGGATCCATAAAACAAACAAACAAACACAAACAAAACCCACCAAAAAAGAGTTAACCAGAAAGAATCTCCAAGGGGAGAAAAAAGAAAACAACAACAAATTATCTCTAAGCCAGAGTCAGAGAAGAAGAAGCAAAGTTTGGTAATGTTGGTGTAAGAAAATACTCTTTCCAGAGATAGCTTATGAATGTGGTCTCTGCCCAAGCTCCCCTTCAGTAAGTCAGAAAATCAGGAAATGTTTTCATCTTTAGGGGTCAAAAGTTAACGTTGCACTGAGTGGAAGGCTGGTAAAATTCGTAAGTAAAAAATCGAGGTTTAGCAGTAATGGAAGTTACTAATAATTCTATTTTAGGGTCCATAAACAAATGGAAAGAATGAGTCTGATTCTTGAGTCATCATCAGACTGACTTGTATCTCTGTTAAACACCTAAAGCAGGAATAAACCCAAAGGCAGAAAAGATGCTTATACAGGGGTCCCTGACTAAGGTATATCACAAGGTTTTCTTGGACTTTTTTAGCCTGGAAATAAATGCTAGAAAGTTGACAACTATTTTTTTTTTCACTGTTGTATTTTATATTTGTTTCCACTCAAACCTGTTCCATTTCTTTCGGGTAACTATTAAAAATTAAGCATTTATGTAGAGGAATATGTAGAGATGGAAAAGATGTTCAGATACATTAAGCATATGTGTATTGATAGAAGTATCTATCGATAGGTGTACCTGTCAAAAATGATTTTGAGGAATGGTATCAGCTTATTTTTCTCTAAAGTGCTAACTTGACATAGGTGTCATTTTTCATAAGAAGAAATAGTTAAACAATGAATAGCCCAACTTACATGTTTTCAATAAATATTTTTAATTTCATTTAAAAATTATTGCCTTGCTTTCCTGAATTAGCTATATTCCTAGCAGTATGACTCATTCAACTAGTTCATGGTTTAAATGCTCTAAGATTATCATCTAATGGTGAACTCAGCAACCTATGTGAGAGCTCTTAGATTTTACAGATGTATTAACAACAACACATCCGTAATGAACAGTACTTAACAACAACATACGCCAAGTGTTGACTGCATGCAAACATTATACTGAGTGATTTTCATATGATGACACATTTAATTTTCCCCACAACCCTATTAGATGGGCATAATTATTTTCTTCCACTTTGTACATGAGGAAAACTAAGACCAAAGAAGTTAAAGAGTCTTGTTCAAAGTCTTAAGACAAGTGATGAAGTTCAGGACAGTTGGACGCAAATATGCTCTATAAAATGATGCCATTCTTCCTTAGAAAAGAAAACAAAAATAGGTTCTGATTCCGTAACCCAAATAACAAGGCAATGAGGACCACAGATGGTATCCCAGCTGTGTCTAATATACACCTGGGAAAGCAGTGTCACCTGAAACCATTTCACATCACACAAACAGAAACAAAGTTTTGCCAATTATCTGGTTAATCCTGTTAATTTCAGTGAAGCAGTAAGGTTTCAAAATAAATTTTATTTGGCCTGAAACTTTGATTTGGTTGTCTGCATCTATTGAAGGAACTGGATAATCACAAATTCTTTACTGAGTCCTGCTTAGCCACATCCAACTATGTATCATTAAATTACCTCTTATTCAACCTGGTGTGCCATTTGGATAGTCTGTCTTACATATTATATTTGCTTGTTATCATGTATCACTTTGGATCATACATAGACTGATACTCAACCACTTTCAAAGAGCATGTGCTATGTATTTGAGCATGTGGTAGAATTAGAACTTCACATATTAGAGTAGCAGGTTAGAGGAAGGGGGAAGTGGGAAGAGGAAGAGGTCAGAGGGCTGGAAAGTAGGTTGCTTCTGCTGTAATTTAGCACCTCTTTTCTCTCAATCTAGAGATATTTTAAATGATGTGTGTGTGTGTGTGTGTGTGTGTGTGTGTATTTTAGAGACCTCTTGGGGAGAGGCTGTTAACTGTCATCAAATAAATTTCACATGATCATTCTTACATCCATTTATCTCCCATGCATTCTGAAATAGAAAAGAAAGCTTCATGTTGTCATTCTCTGTACTAGATATTAATTCCTAGATGAGTTTGATTTTTTTTGCAGTTGAATGGTGATAAAATGAAGCTATTTTGAAGCACATTAAATCTGCAAATTTGAACACTTTGATGCCAATGTTCATTTTATTGCAAGGTATCCTATTTTCACCTTCATAAAATTGAATGCTTGCATGTACCATATAATTAAATTTAGCCATACCAAAAGCTCAAGTCTATGCGTTTATTAACTCTTGACTGCATCACTACCTAGGAACTTTGATAAAGTTTACTACAATTTTCTTAATCTCTGCTGTAACTTATCTAGTAGGTAGCACATTTCTGGAGTTCAGGGGATTGCAAAGCATCACTTTCTTATTTCCATGGCCCATATCACAATGACATAGACCTTTTGTTCTGGCAAAGACAGTCATGATTGGCAAATAATTCTTTTCTGCTGGGATACCAGGCTCCCCTCAATGTTGGCTGTCACATCTGTCCTAAGGAGCAGAGCTCCCCTTCTTAGGTAAGTGGAAATTCATTGTTGCTCTTCAGGATTAAGACTTGTAAAATACATTCTGGCTGGTCACCAGAAAATGAAAATTTTTCACGTCTTGGAAAGTTTGAAGCTGCTAAAGGTGGATTTTGCAATCTGTTCCTTCAGCAGGATTTTATTCAGATCAGTTCTACAGGAAACCTAGAGGATATAATAAGAAAAAGGAGAGAGGAACAAACTCACTGGAATAGAAACTCACAAAGAAACCAACATAGAATTTTTAAAAGATAGATGTGCTTTTCAAGGCAAAGGGCCACAGCTCCATGTAATCTATTAAACTGATTGATGATAGATATGTGTTTGCTTCCCCTAGCATTGCCAAATATATGCTAGTAGTCTTCACTGCTTTATCTCCACTCACTATCCACCACAAGCCGACTCTGATCAAAATAGAGGATTCTCCGATCAAAATCAGAATTTTCCCAAAGGCCCTGCTGGTTTACCCTCCTGCTTCCTTACTCTGTTTTCTCTGTTTAGATTGCCTATTATATGTTCCTGGTTAAATACAGTCCAGAAGTTAAAGCTTAGATGTCATTCATTTTGTGAGTACCCCCTGCTGTTGTATTCAATCTTCTCAAAAGTACTTGCATACACGTGTTCTCTCCATTTGTTTCCACCCTTGTCACTCAGGGGTGTCAAACCACTCAGATCTACTTGGGCCATATTCTTCCACTGACACTGCTGTTACTTACAAAGTCACTAAACTCTTCCATACTGCCAAAGGAGTGGCTTTCTCTGGCAATCTCATCATACTAGATTGTTCATTATCTTTCAAAGGGGTAAACCATTACTTTCTTCTTGAAAGTCTTCTATCTTGACTTTTGGAACTCCCCTCTCTACCTTTCCTGTTAACTCTTTGGCTTTTGTCTTTCTCATTTTCCTTTGTTGTCTCTACTCTATCTCAAATCTTTATGTTGAGTTTCCCCAAGGCTTAGTTTTATAACTTCTTCAGACTATATTCTCCCTACTCCCAATAATTCCATTCATTACCAAAGATTCAAATACTGTCACTAACGCTAATCAGTTCTAGATTTATAAATTCAGTCCATACCTCTCTATGATTTTCATATTTTCCTATATAAATTGCTTACTCTAAATATTCCCTGGAAACACCACACAAGTATCTTAAACTTAACTATCCAGAATTTATCTCTATTTTTAAAAATATTTTAAAGATTTATTCACTTTGGAGAGAGAGAGAGAGAGACTGTGAGCAATGGAGGGATGGAGGGAGAGGGAGACACAGAATCTGAAGCAGGCTCCAGGTTCTGAGCTGTCAGCACAGAGCCCGACGCGGGGCTTGAACCCACAGACCACAAGATCATGACCTGAGCCTGAGTCAGACACTGAACAGACTGAGCCACTCAGGTGCTCCCAGATTTATCTTTCAACTTGCATTCCCACTACCTATCTTGCACTGTCTTATCTAGTTATCCAAGCTGAGTATCAAGGAGACATTCTGTTTACTCTCTTTATTTTACACACTTCATATAATATACTCCAAGTAGGTTAGGAATACTTTGATACAAAAGAGATCTCCTATCCATCTGGTCCTCTTAATCTGCTCTAGTACCATCTTAATTTAGTGTGTGTGTGTGTGTATGTGTGTGCATACACACAGATTTATACATACATGGCACAGATTTTAAGTTTTTTATACATATATATAATATATAATAAGTTATATAAGTTATATATTATATATATAAGTTAATATATATTAAATATATATATTATGCATATATAATATATATTATAGTAATTATATATGATATATATATAATTTTAAATCTGTGCAGTTGGCATTATATCCTGAATAGTATACTCACTTCCTATGTTTTATGGAATTGCATACTTACAACATCAAGTGCAATATTTTAAGCTTTAAAAATTATATCATGCCACATTTTGTATTATTCCATTTATTTTAAATACAAATACAAACAAAAATGGTTATAATATACAAAATCAGAGTTGTGTTGGCCATGATGTTTGTTCATTGGTGAGAAGGAAACTGGTTGGAATGGTGTCACAGGGAACTTTCTGAGAGAGTCATAATTTTCTATATCTTGTTTGGATAGTGGTTACACAGGTTTTTATCACTGTTAAAATTCATGTAACTGACTATTTAAGTTAAGGCCACTTTGTACTAATTGTGTATCAATTAAAATGAAGCAAGCCATAATGGCTTCACAGTGAACATGGAACAAAATCTTAACCCTGACGTCTACAAACAGCCTAGCCTCTCCAACCTCATGCTGTACACTATCTTTTGCTAGTATTAGTCAGACTTGCCCGTCTTCTTTTATTTTCTTGCATATATGAGGTCCTGTTCTGCATGTAGATTGCCTCCACCATCATGTATCTGCACTTCATTTTCTAGTCCCTGAGTCTCAACTGTAGTGTTTATTGCTACACTATCGAAAACAGATGATCCTTTTTGTTTTTCAGATGCATCATTTTTCATTTCCTTCTGAATACTACAACCTGCTGTTGTTTTATTCTTGTGTGTGTGTGTGTGTGTTATCCATCTCGTCTATTAAAGAATAAGATCATTGGAGCAAACCCTGAATCTGTCTTGATCACTGTTATGCCCTTAGGTAGACCAACACATTGCCTGGAATATAAATTTATATTTATTTATCTATGTATCTGCTTAATTTATGTGTATGTTTTGCTGTTCAATGAATACAGTGAGGCAATATTAGAGTTCTAAAAGGTGAGTGCACCTTCATTTAGTTGACTACCTGGGAAGGGTATTTTACACAATAAGAATGGGTGGGAAAAAGACACAGAAACAAAATAACCACATGTATAGTGTAATTGGCTGTTGATGGAAATGATGCCGTATGAAGGAAGGATGGGGAAAGGGGATAAGGAAAATAAAGGAGAAAAACATATAAACAATAGTTTTTCTTACTAAAATTGATTTTCATAGGTGTTCTCTCCTACCTTTTTTGTTCTAATGAGTTGTAGATGTTGGTGTCTCTATGTGTAGTGCAATACCTAGACAGTTGTTTATCCAAGTTTTGCCTTCTCTATACATAACATCAGTTCTTTATTTCAGTCTCTAAGTACAGAACTTTGCAGGACAGTCTCCCCACAATGTATATAGACTGGCCAGCTAGCATTCTTCTTATAATCACCCATCTTTATTAGTCAGGGTTCTCCAGGAAAAACAAACAAGATACATTCAAAAGAGAGGGGGGGGGGCGGGAAATGAACGCCATTATAAGAAATTGGCTCACACAACTATGGAAGCCAGTAAGTCTCACAATCTGCCATCTGTAATTTGGAGACCAAGAAAGTTGTTGGTGTGGTTGGAGCTGCTGGTGGAGATTCCTGTCTGAGTCTGAAGGTCTGAGAACCAGCAGTAGCAGGGACAGGAGATGGGTGCCCCATATCAACAGTGAAGCAGATGAAACATGAATCTTTCCCACCCCTGTGTTGTGTTCTAGTCAAGCCTTCAATAGACTGGAGGCCAATATTAGGGAGGGCAATCCATTTTACTCAGTTTTCCAATTCAAATGTTAATCTCATGCAGAAACACTTTTACAGACACATATGGAAATAATGTTTAACAAGATATCTGGGCATCCCTTGATCTATTCAAGTTTCACATAAAATTTACTATCACATCATGCAAAGGATTAAGAACGTAGCCACGGTTTATCTAACCTTATCCACAGGATTATCAGAGGACATCATGATGCCATGCACTAATATCTTGGTAGACGAATCAGCAGCATTGCACAGCCATAACAGCTATAACACAATAAGAAACATTTATGCCCTAAGATTTAACTAGGAAAAAAATGACCAGATAAAACTTCTCTGAAGCTAACTCAGGGAAAAATTTTTAACAATAGCACAGAGAAGCAAATAGCCAGGTGGTTTTGACCTACCAGGCTAGGAAGAGGACATACAGTATTTCAAAATTATCATCATTCTGAAGCCTGACTGTTTCTACCTTATGAAATGTTGTCATCTGAATCTCCAAAGGGTAAAGAGTCATCTTTATGCTTGAGACAAAAAGCTGCTTCAAGACTCCAGAGCCACATAGGTCACACAATCTTCAACATTGTCAGACAAACAGCTGTTACCAGTATCTCTGGAAAAGCAACAGCTGATGTTTCCTGACATGGTGTTATGTTTACATATCATGGAGTAATGAGTTTGTTCCATGTTGAAAATGAAGCCATGTCAAGGGCCACTAGAGTGACACTATTGGTCTTGTCATGGAATCACAGAAATCAGAACTGGAAAGGTTTTTGGACTGTAAAGAACAAGCATTCATCAAATCCTGGAATCAAACTTAAATGTGCAGTTGCAATTTTATTGGGTTCAGAGCATCCCACTTTAAAGGGGATACATATTACAATATGTCCATAACAGAAGAATTCGAATCATGAGAGATTTGGAAAGGAAAGTTCAATAGGATAGGTGAAGTCACTGGGGGGTATGTAGATAGTAGTAGAGTAGATAATGAGATAGAGTATGGGGTTCATGAAAAATAGACTCAACTAGTATAGTTTAAAAACCTATCATTTGCATTATAGATATAATTTTAATATAGGATTATTTACAATTTTCAGGAAGAATAATTTTTCCAGCATTTTGCAGAAATACTGATTTAGGTCCAATAGAAAGAAAATTGTTCTGAGTCAGGACTGCCTGGAGCTAGAGTGAACTTCTTGGGGATACAATAATTTAACATGCCTCTGGTCACTTGTACCACAAAGGTATTCTCAAGGGGCCTACTATCAGATTGGATATGTATCAATAAGTTTAGGGTCTTGACATTTATAACTTGGCAATTAGAATAGTTGCCTGGAGGGACGCCTGGGTGGCTCAGTTGGTTAAGCATCTGACTTTGGCACAGGTCATGACCTCACAGTCTGTGAGTTCCAGCCCCGCGTCGGGCTCTGTGCTGACAGCTCAGAACCTGGAGCCTGCTTCAGATTCTGTGTCTCCCTTTCTCTGACCCTCCCTCATTCATGCTCTGTCTTTCTCTGTCTCAAAAATAAATAAACATTAAAAAAAATTTAGAATAGTTGCCTTGAATAAACAAGGAAAGGCCATTATGTTTAAAAATATTGTGAACTTGTGACTTAGAAAAAAATATCAAGTTTCATATAGGTGTAGTAAATCCAAATGTAGCTTCTTAGAAGTTAATTTTTATTGTTTCAGTTTGTTATGAAACATACTTTCCCATTACCTATATTTTGACAAGGAAATAAGCCAGTTCAAATTCAAGGAGGAATAACCAAGGTTTATAACCAGCAAGGTGAATATTCATTCCAGTTATTCACATAATCAGCCTAATAACTCACATTGTTTGTATCTAAGTTTTTAGATTAAAAGGCTCAGTGTCAGTATTTTACTTTTCATCTTGTAGGTTTTCAAGACCTGAATGAGCCAGGTCACTGTGCTATTATGAGAGAAGTCAGGCCAAATGGGTACCAGTCATTAGCACCAAGCTAACCTGAGAGATTGAAAACTATTCTGTTGAGGATGAGACTTTGTTTCCATCCCAGCATTTTACATGCTCTGTATTTCTCAGTTTCTAGATTCTCTGTTCCATTTTCCAAGCTCCTACACATGCCATTTCTCTGCCTTGGAATCTTTTCTAAAATCAAGTATTCTTTTACCTGAGTTAGGTGGTGGGTGGCTAAAACCAAGATCTTTAATGAGTTTATTTCTGTTCCTTGTTTGAATCACACTTACTGTTACTTCACACCTGCACTTCTGAGTATATCCTCAAAGAATTTGCCCTCGCACATACCAAACAGGTAGGGAACTGTGTTTCCCTCTCTGAGCCCCTCTAGTCTCTTCAACTAGGAATGAGCCCTTGACCCAAACCGAGCACACCTGAGTTTCAAAAATTTAGAATTGATACTCAGGAATTATTTTCTTCCCTGTTATATGTTTGTCTTGGAGAATCTCTAAGACTTATGGGATGTTACTCTGCAAAAAGAAGCAAGGGAAAACAATCATGGAAGGGAAACCAATGAAATAGAGAAAGATCAGTAAATATGAGACATCATATGGTGAGAGAGTGGGGGGAAAGGGAAAAAGACAGAAAGAGAGAGAGAGAGAGATGGTTTTATTCCCTGATTCAGCCCCTGCTCCTGACCATAGGAAACCTTCCTTTGTATACCAACCATGGCTATGTAGAATTACCCTCTCTCCTTACAAAAAAAAAAAAAAAAAAAAAGTCACTTCTTGCTGTAGCTTGTTTGAATAGGTTTGAGTTGCTTGAAGCTGAAAAATTCCTGAATAATACAACCCTCTCCAAGCCATTCCTTCTCTTATGGTCATTTAACATTGTCCTTCATCCTTCAAAATCCCCTTTTCATGTAGCCCTCTGTGGCCCTTTTTTGGGTAGAGCTGTCTCTCTTTCATGCTCACATAACAAATCCTTTTTTGTGTTTCCCTACTTTTTCTTGGAATTTATCTCTTGCTAATGGAATCTACATGATCAGTTTTTTTCAGGTAACATTTCATATATATGTGAATATATTGCATATTTTTTTTAGTTTCGGAATAAATGCTACATGATTACATTTAGTTCACATGTATTTATATGCACAAATATTAACATGTGTACATACATATGTACATAAATATAAGTAAATCATGTTGGGTTGTTTGTGTCTTCCACATCTTATTTTCTTATTCAATTATTGTTCTGTCTGAAGTATTGAATTTTTAGAGAGGTATGTTAAGAAGAAATACACATTTTTAAAATTGTTTCTGATGTGTTGAAGCCATTAAATTTAAATGAAGTCAGTGATATTATATCTTCTTTGTGGATTGAATTTTTATCAATTTAAAATATTCTCCACATTACCATTTAATGCGTTTTACATTTTTTCTGTGTCTGATACTAATATCATCTATAATAGTTATTTTTTAAGATATTTCTAATATTCTTTCTCTAATCCCTCTCTTTTTTTCAAGGATATTCATTGAAAATATCCTTTTATAAGTTATTTGCTGTGTTCTAATAAGTGGTGTCTGTCTTGTGATTGTAGAGTTTTCTGCTTCTTCTTTGTGAAAAGATTCACTGTGCCTTGGAATCATTATTTCTCTGGGACGCTTTGCTGGCCGTCTGGACCTGGGGCCCTCACACACCACCCAAGTTATAGGAAAATGCTCTGGTGACTGTTCTGACTGAGGCCCTCTTTTAATTATGCAGGAGATGTCCCATTACCTCTGTCAAAGAACAAATAAATTAACTGAATAAGTCTCAAAGATCTTATTGGCTTTATTCACTGATTCATGAATCAGGCAACATCTAACCTAGCACATAAAAGGGAGATTCAAAGAACTATGTAAGGCAAGAGATTTTATAGGCAGAAGGGAGCAGAAACAAGGATGTTGTACTAGGCAAAAACAAAAACAAAAAACAAAAACAAACAAACAAAAACAAAAAACAGATTTTATTAATACAAGTTTACTTTCTTTATAACAGATGATAAAAATGTATCAGGCAGATTACCTAACTAATGCTTAACAGGTGATTCCTGATTGACTGGTTTAAGATGCCATTTCTGGAAGAACCAACATTGTAATTTAACTTAAGTCTCAGTTTGGTGACATGGGACTGAGCACAGATGACTCCATTTTGGACCTATTATCTTTAACAACCCCTAATTTTCAATCTGTCAGTTGTAGGCTCAGACTTACTTCACACAACTCCCCATTCTGCACCAGGTTTGTCTGGTAAATATTGGAGACTATGATTTCTTCACTTTCATCAGTTCCTGTCTACTCTTTATCATTCAGAGATACTCCCTAAGTTTCTGATCACCTTTCTTTCTGGCCAGTATTCTTCTGTCTCCATCCACATACATCTATTTCAGTACCTACCTCACCAAGTTGTAGCTATGGGTCTACATATCTGTTTCTCAACTACCTGCTGAAAGGAGGAATGGTTTCATATTCTCTAATTTCAATGCCCATTACTGTTCCTGCCACTGGAATGCTTAACAAATATACTTTGAATGAAAAAATGAATAAATGTTTCCTTCAAAAAACTGCAAGACATTTCTTTCATTCTCATTTGACAATCAACATTTCCCCTAAAGATATTATTCCTCACCTCTCCTGAAGAAAGATAGGTTCATCATGAGACAATCCCCATTAGAATTTAGCCTTAGAAGATTTTACTTGATGAAGAACATAAAACCTAAAAATGTGGTTTTCATAATGGAACACCTTTCATGACCTTAGCAATAGCTTTGTGATTGTGGCATTATAATGAGCATAAACAGGTAGCAAAATAGCATTGTGGCAATAATAAAAATAGCTCTCACTTTCCCAAAGGCCTCAGTAGCTCACCCAGCAACCCAGAACTCATTGGCAGATATTTCCTCCAAGAGTACAAAGACCACAGAAGACTAAATAGAAGATTAAATAGATTTTGTGAAATCAAAATGTAATGAAAGTACATTTCAATTAGGAGGGAATGAGGAGAGGAAGTGACAAGGGAGAAAATGTGTGCACGGCATCAGCCTCTCTAATCTCAGAAAACAGAGCCTCTCCTTGGGGCTGAGCTCATATTGACTAATCACAGAAATCACAGAACAAGGATGAGAGAAACTCCTGAGGAAGCAGGGATCTGACAAACTTTTCTGATAACCTTGACTGCCTGGACACAAGGATTGGGCTGGGCTTTGAAAAGGAAAGGAAACCTGCCTGGCAAACAAGCTGAAACTACAGAAAGTTTAATTAAAGCCAGTGGGGGGATATTAAAAGTAGGGAATAATTAGGACTGAAGGGAAAAAAAAAAAAAAAAAGAAAGAAACCGGAAGATGATTAAAGGAAGGATCTGGAGGCATAGCATTACCTGGCCAGTATTTCATTGACAACTATGAAAAATGAAATTGATATTTTGCCTATTTCCAATTTATGTTTTGGTTTGCAGTGTGTGTGTGTGTGTGTATGTGCGTATTATCTCCTGTTCTCTGCATTTTTTTTTTTTTTTGGCTACCAGCTGGGTGGGAATGAAAAAGTGCCATGATCCAAACTGGATTTTAATGAGGACAGCTCACTGCCTGCCAAGTCCTTGGGCATGAAGTTGGCGGACTAGACCCACTGGTCCTTGAGGGTCCCTGCTCTGGATCTGAAAGCCCCTCTGTTGCAAACTTGGCAGCCCTTCCGCAGTCTCCCCCTGCCTCTGTCAAACAGATGAAGGTAGCGTCGGGCTCTGAACATGCAATGCTGAAAGTTTCCCTGCCTGTCAAAGGCCCAAGGAAGGCACAGTTCCCTTTCTTGACATCAGTCAGCTTCAAATCCAACCCGGGGACCCTCAGCTGTTATCACCTTTCCTGAGAGAAAGCAACTTTTTTATTCTTCATAAACACCAAAGCTGCCACTTTCTGCATTTAGTTTGGTAAGGACCCAAGAAGAAAAATTCAGTTTAAAAAGTCATCCTCAGGAAACGTGGTATTGCTTGCTAGTATGTCTAGAGACAAGCATTTTCATGGAAGAGTATCAGGAAATGAAGCAAAAGTTTTAAGAAAGATTTTTTAATTCTTGTATACAAATTTAAGAAAAGGTTTGAATTTTTTATTGAAATGCTATGGGAAATGAGCAAAGCTCTCTAAGCAAGAGGGCAATGTGAATTATTATCATTAACATTTTGTGTTAGAAAAATGATATTTGCAGAATCTCAGACAGGATTTAAGATAGGTTTATCGGATAGGAAGGTGGTATAGATGCTGTTTCAGTTGTAGATAGAATGAGAATAAAGCCTTGCCTGTAATTTTCCTTACACCCACATCTTTTAACTCAAAAGTCCATACGTTATGAGATGCCTGGCTAATGGTGAAATGGCCGAGGGTGAGAAAAGCAATTAAAATTATGGAAATGATCTTATGATGTCAGTCTTATTCTTCATTAACTCTGGACCCGTTCACTTGGCTCTCTAGTCAGAGGGACTGATGGCCAATGGGTAGCCTTTTCTGTATTGAGATTTTAAAAGATTAAGAAAGAGTAATTGGCATCTTGACGTATATCCTTTTATTTATAGTAAATAACTAAGAAGACTTTCACCTTTAGATAAAGTTTTTCTTGATGTCTGAATACCTTAATGGAAATTTAATTTTTTAACTTCACTTTGGCTTTCTGAAATGGAGACTTCTGATGCCTTACTGCCCTTAGAGCAAATCAACATGTATCTGAATCACACTTAAACCAACACCATGATTTTCTTTGAAAAGAGGATTGACTTGGGGCGCCTGGGTGGCTCAGTCAGTTAAGTGTCCAACTTCGGCTCAGGTCATGATCTCGCGGTCCGTGAGTTTGAGCCCCGCGTCGGGCTCTGTGCTGACAGCTCAGAGCCTGGAGCCTGTTTCAGATTCTGTGTCTCCCTCTCTCTCTGACCCTCCCTCGTTCATGCTCTGTCTCTCCCTGTCTCAAAAATAAATAAACGTTAAATAAATAAATAAATAAATAAATAAATAAGAAAGAAAAGAGGATTGACTTAACAAGTTGTTCATTCAAGTGAAATTACTCTGTTTTTTAGTTGTTACAGGCCTGTTTTGGTTATTCATATAAAATTACTTTGAAATTGAGTCATTTATAAAGTGAATGGAAAATACTTCTTACCATGAAAATATTCTAATAAGTAGTTCAGATGAGAGGCTATTTAGCTTAATTGAAGGACCATTGAACAGAGTTAAAATGTGGATTTAATCTTAATGCCACATAATATGTACTATGTGACCAGGGTCAAGTCTCTGCGTCTCTGCAACTTACTTTTCAGATGTGTAAACTGAAAAAGTAAGTCTAAACAGTAGTGGAAACATGCATGGGTGACAATTCATATAAAAATTAAGGTTAGAAGTTATATTACTTTTTCATTCACAATTAAAATGCATTTATGTAGAATAGTAGGAAAAAGGTATATTTGTTGCTAATAGATTACCTACTTTACTTAATACAAGAATGCTACCATCTAAACAAGGTGTTGTGCTAGGCATTGGGTTAAATGTATTTTCCAAAGATGGATGCAACAGACATCGTCCATCCTACACACTCTTCTGCAATGTCAGCTTGACATTCTTCCCACTCAAAGACTGGATATATATGTCATTTTCCCTTTTATCTGTTTGGGCTTGGGTCTGCTTTGGCCCGTACAGTATGTTGGAAATGACACTAGGTAACCTCTGTGCTTTGGTTATAAAAGTCAATGCAGCTTCCAGAACACTTTCTTTTAGAGCCAGCTAAGAAGTCCAGCTTTCCTGAGGTTCCATGACACACAGAGAATCCCTTTGTAGGTGCTGTGGTTAATAGGTTTGGCTGAGATCCCAGCCAACAGCCAAACATGTGAATCAAGACACCCCAAACATCGGGGTGCCTGGGTGGCGCAGTCGGTTAAGCGTCCGACTTCAGCCAGGTCACGATCTCGCGGTCCGTGAGTTCGAGCCCCGCGTCAGGCTCTGGGCTGATGGCTCGGAGCCTGGAGCCTGTTTCCGATTCTGTGTCTCCCTCTCTCTCTGCCCCTCCCCCGTTCATGCTCTGTCTCTCTCTGTCCCAAAAATAAATAAAAAAACGTTGAAAAAAAAAAAAAAAAAAGACACCCCAAACATCGAATCTTACCAGCTGAGGGTCCAGATGTCACAAAGCAAAAATAAGACACACCATTGTGCAGAGTTCAGATTCCTGGCCTGCAGAATCCATGATTGTAGTAAAGTGGTTGTTTTCTATCATTAAATACTGAGGTGGGGTGTTAAACAGCAAGAACAAACAAATATAAAATTTTGAACTTGGAAGGAAAGTCCTAGAAAAATACTGTGATTGTCTATAGCATTATACTGTAGCAAACTGTACTATACATAATAAATATGTAAAACATGTGGCATTTGCTTTGGGACCAAGACAGAAGGAGGCAAAACCTTGAGGAAACTGAAGGGAAAAGCTAGAAAGATAGTGATTGGTCAAGACTTTGAAGACTGGGAAGACAATGTTATGAAAAGCTGTAGGAAAGGAGCCACTTTATAAAAATGAGCAAAATTTAGTTTAAAAATCGTCACCTTGAGTAATGTGGAAATTATGAAATGTACTTAATTAACTTGATGCGATAGTGATGGGTATTTCCAGATGGAATATAGAAGGTACCATCTGCCTTCTTCTGTAATAAAATAAGACGAGACAAAGATGGACTAAGGGACAAACTATTTATTTCTCAACTATAATTTGAAGGATTTATAAAGTGCCCAGACCAATCTTTCAGACAGCAGTGGGTTCTCAAATTAATAAAGGTCTTCTGGACCAAGATCAATTCCAGGTTGGAAATGTGTAAGATCCATGCTTAAGACCTCAGAAAGATCTAAGGTGATGTTTCATAGAACATTTCAGAAAAACAAAGCCCCTTGTAAGGATTTTAAGAGCTTACACTGAATATCCATTTCATTAAATAAACAGGGTTTTTTTTTTTATTTTAAGAGCACAATAATACTTACCTTAAGCTTATACTTTACCTTTATAGCCAGAGACTATAACATTCCCTGTTTCTTAATTCCAAATAGCAAGACATAATGGTTATAAGCTAATGGTTAGTTGAATATGAATTGCATGGCTATTTTTGTAATAATTGGATCAAATAGTATAACATACTCAACAATTACACTCCAGAGTACTAGGGCTGGGGATTGGGCACACCCAATACAATCCTCATCAGGAAAGTACTTCTGTTGAAGAGACTCAAGTGCTTAGTATCTGGAGAAAAGAAATGACCTCAGCTTTCAGACTGGTCAGACCTCACCAAAAGCATGCTTACAAAGCCATCTACAAAAGAATCAGGACAATTGAGAGAATGTTGCATTTTGGAGTGAGTTCTGTTTGCACCATCATTTTTTTTTAGTAGCGTATAGTCCTATTTCCCATTGTCACTCAGAGTCCTTACCTAGCATATAGCTCTGCCTAACATCTATAATAGCTTACTTTATCAGGCGGTGTTCTATCTAAATCACTGTAACATTAACAATCTTACAAATATATGCTCGTGTGTTGTAGGGCCACACACTGGGCGACTTCAGCAGATCTCAGCTGTGAGGAGATCAGTGGAAAATAAATGAGTTTGTTTCCATAAACACAGTAGTGCTTCTTAGTAAATATCGGGAGAGATTATTAAAAAGCATAATGAAGTACCTGCAAGCTGGTAGAAATGCATAAAGGACACTTCAGAAAAGATGCTCCTTAAATATCCAAGATACACAGCCTGACTTTGGTTGTCCCAAAGATAGAGCACCAAACCTCATATTTGAACCAAGTGTTAGGATCCTGTCTACATATAGAAAAATAACATTTACTATTTACTTGGTAGCATTTCACTGAAATAATGCATTTCAAAAAGAAAGTGAGCCTTTCATTTTCAAATGTAATATGAAATTATAAGCTTCTATACATCTTAAACCACTGCCAGAGAATCACAGTTGTCTCTAGTGCAATTTTCCAAGGAAATCTAGCGTCTGTCCCTGAACATAGAAGCAGTGTAAAACTGTCAGACAGGAGACCCTCCCTTGAGGAAAGAGACATTTATGGTATGACCCGGCAGCTGTTGGGGGAGTCTCCCAGCGGTGATATTTACAGCACTTCATTTCAGGTATTGTCAGTGCCAGTCACGCTTCAAATTCAGTGCCGTCACTGTTATTGAAGCTAATGGCTAACTGAATATGAATTAAATTGCTGTTTTTGTCATAATTGGATCAAGTGGCATAACACACTCATCCACTCAGGGAGAGGGCAGCTTCCTCCTCAGGGCAACAGTGCGGAAAGCATTTTGTCTCTTAGGAAGTTCTGTTGTTCCTGTTTTGGGCAACACTAGGGAATGTTGCTTTCCCATGAGATGTGAGACACAGCATCACATTGCCCTGGGAAATGAGGAGCGTCACCCTCGGTATGAGAAGTCCAAATGCCACAGCTGTTAACTCTTTCAAATGCAGGTGCATTTCCACTTGCATTACAGTGTACAAGTTTGCAAAACTCACACATGCAAGTAAGAGCAAAAGTTCAAGAAAGGAAGGAGGCAAGAAAGGAGGGAGGAAGGAAGAAAAGAAGGAAAGAAGGAAGGAAATAGGAGGGAAGGAAGGAAGGTAGGAAGGAAGGAAGGAAAGAAGGAAGGACAAACAGATGAACCCTTTACCTACTGACCTGTGTTTCTAATCTTGATGGAATGTATGTGTTTAGAGTTTAACATTAGCAAAATACGAGGTAAGTAAGACCCACCTATGCCAGTTTGCAATCACAAAGCTAGCTCTTAGAAGATTTGTGTTGGAATTCTGACCCATTGAATCTTGATGCTGTGTTGTGCTATGTCCAGCATTTAACATCTTTCTCTCTCCTTCATGTATTTTTCATGGCTTCATCGTCATATTATTTTCTGTAAATGTATGGTCTTTCCTTGGTCTTCTGTACTCTTAGCAAGTCATATGCACATTAACAACCCTATTGTGATTTGGTAGAGATCTTTGTGTCCTCCTGGAATCTAGATTCTTTGTGCCTTCACAGTGCTGAGACTAGAGCCATATTGAAAATAACCAACTAAATGAATTGTGTATGTGTATGACTACATGTTTCTATGTGTGTCATGTATGTTACTAAACATTTTTGTCTTGTCTTGTTTAATCTTTTTAACATCCCTCCAAGTAGATGGTATTAAAATTCCCCAGATAAGGAAATTATGGATCCTAGGATTATATAATATTGCTCAGGTCACCCATTAGTGAGGGGAATAGACAAAATGTGTATCTTATAATACAATCCCAGTACCCCTCCCTTAATCCCATCACTATTCTGCCTTTTATAGGTATAATTAATCTTTGACAGTTGGAGTTAACAAAGAGGCATAAAAAAACAGAGAACATGGATAGAATACATGAGAATTTCTGCTAACTTACTTTTAGGATAATTCTGATAGAGTTGGCCCATAGAGAGTTACTTTTGGAATCTTGTTGAACTCTGAATACAGCTTACGTAGGATTCCCTGATTGATAGTGGAGACATAGCTGTATGTGCAGCAAGAGACAATGTGGAAGCTTGTGGCATGTGATCCACTCTTTAATTTCCTGCATTAAGTAGTGCAGTGATTAGACTGAAAAGGCACTTTCCCGTTCGGTACAAGGAAAGCTGCTTGATTTTATTTCCAGAGAAATTAGTCCCTTCTTTCTCCTTTTTTTTATCTTTAGAAAATACAAGGGGAGGAAAACACCATATTGATAGGCTTTGTAAGAAGTCAATGGCATAAGAGAACACAAGAACGAAGTTTTAAATCCTGCATAACATTTTCTTGTTCTTGTGCCATTTTTAATGGAAACAACAACTAACATTCAACACATATTTGTGTTATTTGTAAAAAGCCTTACCTGCACCATCTTATTCACTCCTGGCTACCACCTGCTGAGACACCTGTGATTATATGAGGAAATAGGGGCGCCTATGATTAAACAAGCACCCAAAGTCATACCATTATTGTGGAAGGTGAGATGTGTATCCAGACAATTTAATCCCTATTGACCCCTATAATCTACCAACAGAAATGTATGACTGGAATGGGGGGGGGGTAGAGGGAAGCAGAAAGAGCATTATCATTGCAGGGGTTTGGAAAATTTGGAGATAGGAGTTGGAGCAAAAGAGTGTCATCTGTTCCTTTATAGACCCTCCATGTAGATTAGGAGACTTCAACTGATTTTGGTTTCATATAAGTAATCCTTTTATAACACAAAGTACTTATTAAATTGTATTACATTAATATAGTCATCTTAGAACTATTCAAAATGGCTTACTTATAAGGTAGTAGGCCCTTTCCTTACACATTTTCTCGGTAGTGCATGACCCTGAATGGTCTGTTCCAAATATCAATCCATTCATAGATAATGTTGTTATTTATTACTCTCTGGCATGCCTATAATCTGTCAGCCATTCAGGTTGCAGTAACAGAACACCATGGCCTATAAACAACAGAAATTTATTTCTCACAATTCTGGAAGCTGGAACTACAAGATCAAGGTTCTGGAAGATCCATGACCAGTGTGAACCTGCTTCCGGGTTCATGGATTGCCATCTTCTTGCTGTGTCCTCACATGGCAGAAGGAGTGAGGGAGTTCTCCGGAACCTCTTTTATAAGGGCACTGGTTCCATTCATGACATAATCCTCTCCCAAAGGCCCTACCTCCAAATACCATCCCTTGAGAATTAGGTTTCAGCATTCTGTATATAAACAAATACTGTCAATCTCTACTTCTATTTTCTCTATCCAAGAGAAGACTTTCCTAGAGAAATCTAGAGAAAATGCTCTTTGGTAAGAAAATTGGGTTCTTAGAACCAGAAACTTTCCTTTCCTACCCTATCTCTAACCCACACTTTCAAGGTCTGGGTCAAGTCTCACCTCCTTCAGCCTTTCCTCAGCAAGCCTCCTCACTGACCTCTTTGAGCTACACAGGAGCCCATGTCACCCTAATGCAACATTTATTGCAGTTTTTAGTATTCTCAGGGGCTTGTTTTTTCCATCCTGATGGGACTACAAACTCATAAAGAAGAGGGGTGGACAGATAAGTGCAGGAGGGTCCAAACTTCTTTTCAAACACAGAAGTCTGCACAGAATTCTGATGTTAAAAATAAGGAAACAGGAAATGTCAAGAAGAAGCAGAAGCATTGACCTTTAAGGCTGTTTATCCAGTTTTCCTACCCTCTCCTGTTCTTTCTTTCTGTAAGATATCCTACTGTGAGATATGAGCAGGCAAGCTAGCTCCTAATCAGGACTGCATTCAAATTCAAATGGACTGTGTCACCACAGAGGACTTGCCACTTCTCTGGGAAGAGTCCTATCTATGCATTGGCAATACTATGACAACCTCAAGGGTTGTATTAAGGCTTCATGGAGACAGGCTCAGAAATATTTTTTTTTTAATTTTTTTTTTTAACATTTATTTATTTTTGAGACAGAGAGAGAGAGAGAGAGAGAGAGCATGAACAGGGGAGGGTCAGAGAAAGAGGGAGACATAGAATCCGAAACAGGCTCCAGGCTCTGAGCTGTCAGCACAGAGCCCGACGCGGGGCTCGAACCCACAGACCGCGAGATCATGACCTGAGCCGAAGTTGGACACTTAACCAACTGAGCCACCCAGGCGCCCCAGGCTCAGAAATATTGTCCTTCCTTCTTTTAGTTCTTTCCTGTCCTTTCTTCAGCCCTGTTTTTTTTGTTTGTTTGTTTGTTTATTTTTTGTTTTCCCTTTCTCCTGTTTTTCCCACTCACCCCTTTGGATAATGACTTTCATAATGCAATGTCAATGGTAGGCTCCTAGTGTTCATTTCTTCATTTATTGTTTCATTTCATGAATAGCAAAGATTTATTTTGAATACTTCATAATTACAGGTATATGCAGTATGAGGTATGCTAAGAAAATAATATAATGGCCACCATGTTGGTGTTGCTGGACATATATATTTATAGAGCTATTTTTTTTATGTATGGAAATAGAGTTTACATATTCATGGAGTATGTTTTCCATTCCACAATACCACATTAGGCAATATATTACATCTCCTGGCCTGCTTGATATTCATTGCTAATAAAGTCTCATAGAAATAAAGCTATGTGGTAATAGAATGGCAGCTTTTTATTACAGAGATGTTTCTATTATGCTAATTTATGATTTAGATGATTTACGCTAATAAGTGTAATTTCTTAATATAAACAAAACTATAGTCAAATTTCAAAATGCTTCTACCTCTGGCTGGCAAATTTACATACCTCACAGTTTTATTAAATATATTCTGTGGAGATAAAACACATTTTTACATAACAATCACCTCCAGCTTTTCCATGGAGAATTTGATGCCATAAAACAGCTGCACATCTGTAATTGTTCTGCCACCTGTTCTGTAGAAGTGAAGGTTCTGTTCCCTACAGTAGTGGTTGAATGATGCTTTGCTCACATTTCAAGGTCATGAATTACTCTACCTTCATCTTTTGATACTCTTTGAAGTGGGGGGGTGGGGGTGGGAGTGCTTGATATTTGACGGAGTTGATTTTCCAAGGTTTGATTAGAAATTTTCCAGAAGAAAGGAATTAAATAGAGCTCTGTTCAAAATCAGCCAGATGACTGGATAAGAGGAGACACCCACCATCTGTGATGAGCTTTAATTTTTAATTTCCGAAGGGCAGTTATTTCAGTTTTATTTCAATTCAAAAAATAAATAAATAAACAAAGTGCCTCAGTTAAAAAAATAAAAGAGGCTTTTTACGTAGGGGAAAATTATGAGGATGTGACAATATTGTTTAACTAATGATTGGTGCCCCCCCTCCCCATCCCTCTGCCCCTCTCGCAAACATGCACACACACGCACACACACACATGAACATCCAGAAATCACCCATGTTAATACATGAATTTTAATTGTGTCATATTAAGGCATTTTGACCAATCTATCTCATTTAAGGAAAATCATAAAGGTGATATCTTCTGATCTCATTCTGAGCAATTGCCACCAGCTTAGTCAGATCACTAAAGGACCTATATCTGCCTGTTGTAAGACTAATGCGCTGACCCATGTGTTTTTTAGCAGCAACACTACTTTGAGATATCATGAACAGATATTAGTGCAGTCACTCACTATGATGAGACATGGTATTGAATTCTGGTGGCAGAGATGACAGAGAAGATAAGGAGAAGAAATTTTTTTTTTTAATTCTTATAATTTTCTTATACAACATTTTACTTATGAACAGTCTTTGGAAATATTCTTGGTGCCTCAGGACTTAAAGTATAATTTTTGCTTATTCAATGTGTATGTTCATAGGACAAACTAAAGGTAATACACGATAAATGTAATCTTCATCCTGTAACCGTTTCTTTACAAAGGAAGGATCAGAGGCAAAAAGGAGGGGATTGATTTAAGACAGGTTTGTTTTTTTGTTTTGTTTTGTTTTTAGTATACATAAAATAAAGTATCAAAAATACAGCCAAGGATGTATTTTAAATTTGTGTCTAGACTGATCCCTGGAGAACTGTGGCAAGAGTAGGAATCAGAAACGAAGGGACTGGAACAGTTTAGAGAGACAGGAAGAAGATGCATCCAGTTTGAGCTGCACTGGGTTTGAGGTTCTTGCAGGACATCCAAAAGGAGCTTCTTGGCATAGAGCTGGTAAGCTTTGCATCCTGAGCTGCCCTGTACTAGATCCCTTGTTCTTTCCCAGGAGCAATTTTGCCCCCACCCAGGGAACATTCTGCAAAGTTTGGAAACTTTTTTTTTTTTTTTTTTTTTTTGGTTATTCAACTGGGAGAGTGGGGGTGGGGGGGTGGTGGTTGGGGCTGCTAATATCATCTAAATGAGAGTCCAAGAATGGTGCTAAGGACAGAACCCCCAGTGCACAATTCAGCCCCCCACACAGCAACAAAGACTTATCCACCCCCAAATATCAATAGAATCAAGTTTGAGAAATTGTATTAGATAATGGAGGAAGGTTATGTGGATAAGGTTATGTGGATAAGGATGATAAGCTTATGTGCTTCTACATATAGAACTACTATGCAGTCGAGGGGAAACAAAAGTGTGGGTAATGAAAAATACGTGGAAAATAAACAGTATAAAACTTCATAGCAGTTCAGAGACTGTGTAAGGATGGCAGAAAAACGAAATACAGCAATGCATTTGCAGTAACCCAGTGACATAGAATTATTATCCCCATTTTACATGTAAAGTGATAAAGGCTTAAAAAGTCACTTTCCAAGCTTACATAGTTAGTAAGCAGCAGTGGAAAATTTCAAACTTACTTCTTTTGATTTCATAGCCAATTCATTGTCCTGCCTACCATACTAAGAACTTAAAGCTATTACAATTGAGTGATAAATGATCTTTCCAACAATGACTGAGGGCTTCCTGCTGTCCTCGAATGCTTAATGTTGAAAATTTTGCTGGGCTGATCTACAGCCCATATTTAGGGATCAGCAGAGACCTGCTGTAAATATTATAATTGTAACAATGCTTCTAGCCTCCCACATACTTACCACTTAACACTAGCAGCAACAACCTGCGCTGGGTGAGATATTTACACAGTCAAAAGCATGCAGCATCCCTTAAAAAAGAAAACGTTGAGATTTCTTCCAGAAACGTAAATCTGTGTGTCCACTCTCCACTTTGATTATTGTTTTGTATAGCTTTTACAAACCCTTGGAAATGATTTTAAGAATTATCCTCATTATATGGAAACTACATATCAGAGCTATATATTGGGTCAGAAAAATGAGTACCTAGCTATACTGCAATATGTGACCATATACATTTCCTTTGAACAATGTGGGGATTAGGGGCATGATGCCCCATGCAGTGGAAAATTTGCCCATAACTTGTGTCTCCCCAAAATTACCCACACATAGCATACTCTTGGCTGGAAGTCTTACTGTTAACATAAATCAATTAGCACGTATTTTGGATGTTATACATATTATATATTGTATTCTCATAATAAAGTATGCTAAAGAAAAATGTTATTAAGAAAATCATAAGGAAGAGGAAATACATTTATAGTACCATACTATTGAAAATCCATGTGTGGGTCGCCTGGGTGGCTCAGTCAGTTGAGCATCCGACTTCTGTTCAGGTCATGATCTCCCAGTTCGTGAGTTCAAGCCCTGTGTCGGGCTCTGTGCTGACAGCTCAGAGCCTGGAGTCTGCTTCAGATTCTCTGTCTCCCTCTCTCTGCCCCTCCCCTGTTCCTGCTCTATCTCTCTCAAAAATAAATAAACATTAAAAAAAAAATCCATGTGCAAGTGGACCTGAGCAGTTCAAACTTATGTTGTTCAGGGTCCCCTGCATACAGTGTGACCTCCAAACAACTGGGAAGCAAGAGCTGGATTTAGTTCCCTGCTCAACAAATATATTAGCTGTTTGACCTTCATCCAGTATTTATTCTCTTCAGGACTCTGTTGTCAACTATAAATGGTTTAATTAAGTTGTTTTTAAATAATCATTTGTTGTTCTGATCGGAACTTACTCTGATCCTTAGAACTTAAAAGCACATCCCCCCAAACTGACACTTTAATGATGCTTAATGTTATTCTCCCATGCATTCGACAAATGTTTGTCGAAACTTAGTATTTGTAATTCACTGCTTTAGGCATAGGGGGATAAATACAGTATGTGAAGACTTGATTCCTGCTCAGAAAAGGAAAACAAAACCCTCAAACTTTTCACGACAAACAGTAGAGTTATTGCTAGAAAATCGGTTCAGACACAATTCTTTGACTTAGGGGATCAAGACAAGAGTGGTTGGTTAGTGGGCTGGCATCTGAATGAGAAGGTTTCAAAGTGGAACACCACTCTCAAACGTAGGAAGGTGTACTGCTGAGGCCTCCCCCCACCCCCAGATGTGAAGTAAAAGAGATCCACCTCTCTAGATGGGGTAAGGCCTTCTCTATATTCATTTCCAAAAGATTTGCATTGTGCCATTATGGCGAAAAATGCTGACTTATGTGTCTATCATCATTGCTGAGCATCTAGTTTCGAACTGAACGTTTGGTACAGAGTGGGGGCTTCACTATACTGTTTCACAAATAGTTATAAAGTACTCCATTCAGTACTTCAGTAGAGCTAGGTCCTGGGTATGTTTCAAATAGATGATAAAAAATCTTCATTAACTAGCACAGTTTTATAATATATTTATCTGGTGAAGAGAAGCTTTGGTAGTGAGTGCACATTTACCATGCTTGTATCCACACCTGTTTTTTAAAATCAAGACAAAGAAAAAGCTAATAATTTTTTTAATGTTAATGTTTATTTATCTTGAAAGAGAGAAAGCATGAGCAGGGGAGGGACAGAGGGAGGAAGACAGAGAGAGAGAGAGATAGAGAGAGGGAGAGAGAGAGAATCCCAAGCAGGTTCCATGCTGCCAGCGCAGAGCCCAATGAAGGGCTCAGACCCACAAATCGTGAGATCAATACCTAAGCTGAAATCAAGAGCCAGACACTCAACCGACTGAGCCACCCAGGCACCTGAAAGTCCCACAATTTAGATTCTATTAGCATCCGTCACACTGAGATTCCTTTAAGGTTATATGATTTACTGTGATAACTTCTGTGAAACACAAAGGTTTATTCTAAGGCTTAAATTATCTTATAACATGAATTCATGCAAACTGGAAAAACTCCATCAAAATGTGTCTTCCCCATTTTATCTCTAAATTTATTGTGTCCACTGCAACAGTCCTATAGCTTGAGCTGCCTCTCTGAAAAGATTCAGGACATTGCTGGAAAAATACATGACAATGGAACCAGCTCTTAAATGGAGGCCCATAGATCCGTGGGGAAATAGCTGCCTCTAGGGCTGGGACAGGAAATACATAAGTTGAGCCTGGAGCATCTTCTAGTGCCTGAAATAAGGAAGTACTAAAAAAAAAATCACAATCTTGAAGATATGCCAGAAGGACATAGGAACCAACTGAAGTGGTTTCTTATGGTCAAAGCTAGAAGAATTTGAGCAAAAATATACAGTGATATTGGATTACTAAGCAAAGTGTAAAATAACTATCCATGAGACCATACTGATATAAATAAATGCTTGAGTGAATATATTGGGAAAGACAGACAAATATCTCATGCAGAAGGATTTAAGTAATTTACCAAGACAATCCACTCTCAATGAGGTGGAATATAATTCCCCACTCCTTAAGTGTGGGCTGCACATAGTAATTTTCTTCCAAGGAGTACGGTGTAGAAAGGGGGACAAAAAGAGTAGCTTTATGCTGGAGAAATTGGTGAAATTCTGCCTCAGGCAGGCAACAAAGATTCACACCAGTAGGGAGGTTCATAGTATATACCCTTTATATGGCCTGATGAAAATAGCGTTTCACCTCTGTAGTCTTTCCATGAAAGACCAGACTGCCGTCTAATCATAAGGTAACATCAGACAAATTGCAGTGGAGGCACAGTCTACAAAATACCTGCAATGCTGCTCAAAACTGTCAAGATCATCAAAAACAAGGAAAGTCTGGGAAACTGTCACAGCAAGTGGAGCCATAGGATACATAATGACTAAATGCACTTGGTGCCATGGGTGGGATCCTGGAACAGAGAAGGGACATGAGGTAAAAACTAAAGAAATCTGAGCAAGGTAGGAAATTTAATTAATAATAATGTATGAGTATGGTTCATTATTTGTAATAAACATACATAAACTCGATAATTCCATAAATATTACAAGTATTACTCCCTGATCATAATTTAGGAAGAACAAAAATTATTAGAATAAAGAACAACCCTAAAAATCAAGTCCGTTTTTCATTTTCCAAAAGGTTCTGTCAATTATTTTACATACTATGTACAACTCTTTGCGGTCATATGATTCCTGGCTCAAATTCAGCCTGAGATTTTTGGTCAGATGCTACCTTAAGTGAAAGCCATAGCTCTACTAGATTTCCTTTACAATGCTGTGAGTCTACCTTTAGATGATTCAACCTCTTTTAGTTGGGTTTTGTTAGATCCCTAGCATAGATAGCACACAACAGCCTGGTCATCAGTTTTCCAACCCTACACTGAGATTTTAAAAAAAATGTTAATAATAAGGAAAGAGGTACAAAGTAAGTATATGGGAACTCTATGCACTATTATCTTTGCAACTCTTCTGTAAATCCCATACTCTTCTTAAATTAAAAGGTCATTTTTTTGTAAACGGAGGCCCATAAACAATTTAAAAAATATTTATTGGAGTCTCCCATCTTCTGCTGACCCAGAGGTCCATTTCTGTTTCTAACCAACCCATTTGGTTCTACAAGTTCTTGACCTGGACTCACATCCATTTCTTTCTCTCCTACAGTTTTCTTCCTTAACTCTGGGTCTCTGGCCATTGGCCACACTTTACTCTCCACAAGAGATCTGATATTTGACCATGGAATGATGCTCTTTTCCCCTGAGATCTGTCTCACGCTTAATGGCTTCAGCCTACGCAGTCTCCCTTTGACACTGATGTGTTCTTGATCCTCATGGTACTTATTCTGCCTTTTGAAATTATTGATAAGTACCTGAAGTTTCACTGCATTTTTAACTAGGGGCACAGATGAAAATATCAGCCTATCCCTTTATTGCTTCTTTGATGTCATTTTAAGTAGTGGTAAGGAGGAAAATAATGTTCAAAGCATTAACTTCCACAATTTTCATACATAACACTTTTTGTCCAAGGCTTCTTCCTCAAAGATAAAGCCCTTAGCTTAATGTTTCATTATATTGAAATAAGCAAAGAACAGGCAAAGCAAACAAACAAAAACTTTAAATGCTACATTGAAATGATCAACTCTGTAATAGTTAAAACAGGACCTTTTTGAAAACAATTAAAGCTATATACATATCTATGCTTCCTCTCCCTCTACATTGTTATATTTCTTTTTTTTTTCATTTTTTTAATGTTTATTTTTGAGAGAGAGCAAGTCCAAGTGGGGTAGGAACAGAGAGAGAGAGGGGAACAGAGGATCTGAAGCAGGTTCTGTGCTGGCAGAGAGAGCCTGATGTGAGGCTTGAACTCAAAAACCCATGAGATCATGACCTGAGCTGAAGTTGAGTGCTTAACAAATTAAGCCACCCAGGTGCCCTTCACACTGATATATTTCTTATGAGAAACTTCCCACTGCTTTTCTCCATTGATTGTCATGAATTAGAAATAGGAAATAAGCTTATTGGACAAAGTAATATATGTGCGAGGGTAATTATGATCAGAAGGCACAGAAACCCATCTCAGAGAGGGAAGTTTATTTTCTAAAGAGCCAAAGATAAAAAATGGTTACAGGTCTACCTTCATGCAGAAACTCACATGGTGTCATCTGGACACTTTCCACAGGTGCCTTCTTTTGGTTTTTATTCTAAGCAAGGTCTTAATTTGGGATCTGCATTGATGGTGATCAAGTACTCTTAACATATAGTGATGTTATTGATATCTATCGGTTCAAAAAGAAAGCATACGTTGTTTGATGGGACTAATAAAAGTCCCAGAGAGGACTCTTACTGGCTTGATCTGGATTGTTTGCCTGTGTCAGGAAACAATTATGGTAGACAAGAATGGCCAGGGTGACCAGTCATCCTAGTTTTCTATGGCTATCCCAGTTTTAACACTGAAAGTCTGGTGCCCTGGGCCTTGATTACCTCTGAATGGAGAGTGAATGATAAAACAGCACCCCTGAAACACGTGAAGGAGAGGTGTTCCACGAAAAGAATTGACAGCCCCCAAATTAATACATACAAAGCACTTTGAGTAGTGTTTAGAATGATAAACACTCAATAAGTATTAATGTACACATTGGTTCCCCCAAATTCGTCAAATGTAAGGTTAATATCCTTTGTAAAAGCATTGACTTTTTTTTTTTTTACTTACCTCTAAGGAGCATATGCTACAAATTTAACTTTGACATACTAACAATTTTAAAACATTTGGATTTCAGTGATAGTAAAACATGAATAATATATGCATATTAGATTCAAAAGTGTTTAAATATATACCCTTATGTATGTCTCCACCACAAAGAACTAACCCATATATACAGTTCTCCCTCTATAATATGCATTTTTTTCATTCTCAAATAATCATTTATATTGTCCTCATGTATGCCGGATTTAAATGTTTCCAGAAATTATGAGACCTCTATCGAAAACTGAATGAAATCTTTTGAAAACATAAATGATATTATGTCCCTCAACTTCTTAAATCCCTCCCAGGGATTTCTGCTGCACATAAGATTAGATCAGCTGCTTTAAATAGCTCACCAGTGCCTGCATGGTTTGGTCCATGCTTCCTTGACTTCCTCTTTCCAACACAAGACTGTGAATCCTTCCTTAGGGCCTTTACACTTGTGTTTTCTCTGCTTGGGGTGTTTGTGATTAGTTACATCTTTCTGCCTTTTAGGTGACGCTCTAACCTCTTAATAAGGCATCTCTTAACACCCAAAGCACTCTTGGCCCCCCATCCTGATCATCCTCTGTGGACCAAGGCCCCCTTTTTAGTCATTGTTCTCACAATCCTCATCAATGTGTGAAAACTATCTCATATCTCTCTTTGCCTGTTGTCTCCTCTCTTCTAGAAAACACTCTCCATGAGAAGAGGAATAATACCTAGCACACAAAGTTGCTTTATAACCTAATGTTGACTAAATAAATTAGTATATATATTTTTAATGTGTGGTGATGATTTGCTGAGCCATGTACTAGATGCCCAAAAGGAGAAAAGGTGGATACCGGCAAGTCCTTTTACAATGATGACTTAGGTAGGCTTGTTTCCCCAGACCTGCTACATGTTATACTCATGCCTACTGAGAGTAAAAACAATGTGTGTATGAGAAAGAATGAGATTTTGTAAAAAGGTTAAGAAGAAGAAGGAAGATATAATATCGTTTCCAACTTTCCCAGTTGACGAAAGAAAGGCCCTGGAAGGTTTTTTAATGTTATTTATTTGGTTTGTATTGTTTCACTGTTGTATTTGGCTGGAGTGTTGCAAACAAAATATAGAACAACACACATCACAAGTGCACTTGGCTGTGAGAAAGTGATAAATTCGCTTACATCTGGAAAGTCTATCTGACTTCCTAAGCAAAATTTAGGAAGCTTTCCAAATTTGCAGTCATTTGGACTTTCTCTTTTGCTGTAAGCATTTGGACACATTTCCATGAAAACTTAGAATTATTCCTGAAGAATTAGTCCCTGTGCTGATAAGCAACAAGACAAGCAAACTAACATAAAACAAATGGAAAAACAAATTGCACACATACATGGGAGGACGAGGTTATGATTTAAAAGCCTGTCTAAAAGGAAGTTATACAGGAAGGAAAGAGGAAATGAAGAAGGAGAAAGAAGAGGAAAAAAAGAAGAAAAGGAAAAAGCAAAAGAAAATGTTAGAATGATCAACATGACTACATTAGTAGAAATCAGAAAGGAAGCCACTTCCTGGTAGAGTATGGACAGTCCCTGTCCCACTCCCAGAAAGGGATTTATATTGAGATAAGCCTTTATCTAAAATTGAAGACTTCTTCTCTCCAAACGGTATGGGGACCCTCCTAAAAATCTTAGTACCTCTTTCTAACTCAACAACTGTCTGCCTGAGAGTAAAGTAGGAAAAGCGATTTTTTAGGGTAATTAGAACCTGAGAAGAGTTTCTATATCAAATCTTTTTTTCAAGCTTATTTATTTATTTTGAGAGAGAGAGAGAGAGCATGCGAGAGTGGGAGAGTGGCAGAGACAGAGGGAGAAAAAGAATCCTAAGCAAGCTGCACACTGACAGCACAGAGCCTGACATTGGGCTGGATCTTGCAAACTGTGAAATCATGACCTGAGACACAATCAAGAATCACATGCTTAACCAACCAGTCCACTCAGATGCCCCCCTATATCAAACTTGAATTGTTCTCATTATTGCTCTATAAGCAAAGTTTGAAATCATCATACTCTGCCCTCTCCTTAAACTTTGGTCATAGCCAGTATCCTGTCTGTCCCCTTTCTGTGTCTCGTTGTAGCTTCAAGCTCTTAGCTCTGCCAAATCACTCTTGTTTTTTATCTTACTCTCCTGATTTTGGCATTTGTATTAGTGATCAACAGGGCATTCTTTCAGTTTGTCCTCCACCACAACCCTCAAGAACTTGGGTTGACTGAGTCATTACAGTATGATCTTTATGTCTCATGTCTGATGTTCTTCTTAAGAACACAAGTTTGTTTTGTATACTGCATGTTCCCCATCCTCCCACGTATGCATCCCTTAGCCGGCATGTAGTGTTTTATTATCTGTAAATTGGGTTAGATAAAATCAGCCTTTTCCTAGATGCCTTCCAAAAAACACTGGTCCCATGAAATGCTTCATAAAAAGTAAAAATAGGTGGAAGAAGGAAGAGAGAGAAGAAGGTAAACTTCCGCATCACTGAATACTATGTACTCACTCAAATCTGCACAGGGACCTTGACCATCCTATAAACACTGAGAGATTCTACACTGAAGAAAGAGATTCAACTGTGCTTAAATGTCCCTAACTTACTTGGTCACATAGTGTCTTGTGTTTCTTTATGGAACCATCTATTAATAAGCGAAGAAGATAGTCTGTGGTGTGGCAAACACTTTGGCATAATCCTGACTAGATGTGTTCGTAGTCCATTCCAGCCCTGACAAAATCCTGGGATTGTAGAATTTCAATCAGTTGAATTCTGTTTACAATTGGACCTGTGTAATTCGGCATTTATCAATGCCATTCCAATAAAGCCCACAGACCAATAAAGACCCTGCTACTCAAAGTGTAGCAGATGACAGCTACTCGATCACTAGGGGAAATTAAATCTCTCTAGGTCACGGAAGGTGGCATTCCCTTAAACAAACTAACAAAAGAACTACTTAGTTTTTATTAATACCTTACATATGACATATATAGATTGTCATCACTGACATTAATCTTTGTAATATAAACCATGTAATTTTTCATGTTACTTCAATTAGTTTGCATTAACTTGCCAGAAAAGAGCACTTAAGTTCATATTTACAAAGCATCTGTTTCACTACACATTCATTTTAGGGGATTTTTATAGTACTGCTATTCATGAAACAAAATAATATTTATATCTTAAAGAATAAAGTTGTACTTTTGCAACTGTTTATATTACCAAGTTTATAAATCTGGTTAAAGATGCTGAACGGAAGCATTATATCATTTAAGTATATTAAAAAAACAATTTATGAATAAAATAAATATATCCCTCTTAGCAAATATCATTACCAGTGATTAAGAAATAAGGAGTTCATCACATGAGGAGGTCATACAATATCTCATATTTGATGGGGCGCCTGGGTGGCTCAGTTGGTTAAGCGTCTGACTTCGGCTCAGGTCACGATCTCTCAGTCCGTGAGTTCGAGCCCTGTGTCAGGCTCTGTGCTGACTGCTCAGAGCCTGGAGCCTGCTTCAGATTCTGTGTCTCCCTCTCTCTCTGACCCTCCCTCATTCATGCTCTGTCTCTCTCTGTCTCAAAAATAAATAAACGTTAAAAAAAAAATTGAAACTATGGCATTAGACAGGAAAAGGAGACACACAGAAACATCTAATTTAGTGATCTAATTATAAAAGACCTGACATGTGTTAACACCAAAATGATCAGTGCCTCATGATTGGATCACAGCCCTGACTACCTGGCCTAAACTTACTTGATAGACTGATTGTCATTATGTATCCTCTCCCCAACCAACCCTAAATTCAGTCCATTACTGAAAACACTGAAGCAATGACAGTTTCCCTAAAACTATTTAATTAACTCTTTCTCATTTCCTCCAGTGGTCCACCACTCAAACCCAAGCTACTTAAACTTATAACAATCATCAATGAAGATTTCCAGTCTCCTGGCTTCATTACCCATTCATATCTCTCAAATTATGAACATCACATTATGTTTGAGCCCTTCCTTTGTGAACTGATAGATCTGACCATGCAATAACTTTCATTTTTAAATCCTACTTTGGACCTCTTCTCTCTGGCATGTGCTGTTAAAAAAAATAGCATTTCATATATAAGGGAAATCTCACATCTATGTACAGCTGTGATATTTCCTTAGAGCATGACTTCAAAAAAACCATCTTTCCAGGAAGATAGCATCTTAGGAAAGGCCTTCTACCAGAGGAAAAAATGTTGTGAAGCAATCAAATACTTTTAATTAAAAAAAAATCCCAAACACCTTAAAATATTTTCCCTTCTGACCTCAATTCCTGGGAGGCTTTTATTTTCATCTATTATTTCTGTATTGCTTTGACATAATTAGAGCAAAGTATCACAGATGTTGGGTAGAATTTTTTTTTTTTTTAATATGGGATGAGGTTTACCAGATGTCTAAATTACCCACTGTGAATTGTTAGGTTTCTTTTTTTTTAATTATTAAGGGAACATATATCTGCCTCATGAATTCTACCAACTAATTGAGTCCCTATTTTTGAGTGTATATGAATCCAAAAATGATTGAGTTTTGGCTTATAAATACATGCCATGGGTAAGCCCCCTATTATTTCAGGAAATCTTAAAAATATATACACCATAAACATTATACACCATTGGCCTAAGATGCACAGTGTGTGGTTTATTGGGAATAATAAATGTCAGAGTAATTTCAACCTACAAGAGTGTAAACTTTCATAAAACTGGCATCCGTCTCTTATGATACCTTGTTGGCTAATTAGTTATGTTTGAGAAATAAATGGTTTTTATGAGGAAAAGCAAAAATGCTTTAATTTTAAATATCCAGATTTGAAAAGAGATTAAGCAGCCTGTTTTGCATCAAACAATGTAGATTAAAAGCTCAATTAATTTAATCAGTTATCCGAGTGTCAAATAATTTGCCAATGAAATTTAATGTACATATAACTTGCCCTGAATATACCATTTTCCAATAGGAGATAAAAAGCCATGCACACCATCTGGAATTCTGGACAGGGACAGGTTTCACTGCCTGCATCAGCAATGTGGTGCCAGTTTTAGAGACAAGCGTTTTGAAGGGAATAGAGGGAAAAAGCAAATTTGTAAGATTTGTGCATATCACCTCATGCTCTTGGTCGTAAGAGCTAAAAATTTGTTTAACGCTATGAAATAACATGGTGAGCATGAGGCCAAGATAAATTGGCATCTGTGCCCTCTTCTACCCTTGGCAAAGATTTATAGAGGAGATGGTTTGAGGATGGGAGTGGTAGAAGGAGAATGGATGGAAGAAAAAAAAAAAACACAAGACAAATGAATTAAGTCTAACAGAGCAACACATTGCTCTGAAAGACTCCTGAAATTATACAATGAGTTCACCCACAATCAAATTTGTGATGCTAATCAGATAGACTGTTGTACTCAAGCCCTCTTCATTCCTGGCCTGGTCTCTCTCAACAGCCTCTCACCTATTCTCTGCACCTGCACTCACTCTCTCATTAATTTCTTCTTCAAACTTTTTAAGAATTATTATTTTAAAATTTAATCTGTCTGTATCACCCCAAGTCCTCAGATAAAGAGTAGCCTGAATTTCTCAGATCCTCTAGAACTTCACATGCACACTCCATGCAGGTAGCACTTGTCTCCCTGAAGCCTCACTTCCCAAATGATTATGCAATTGCTCTGTTTATCCCCTTCTTTCAGTCTTTCTAACCCCAGTTCACCCTGCAAGACTCAACACAAATGGTTCTGATTTACTAAAATATTCCCAGACTCAACCAGGCAAAGGCTGTTATTCCTTTCTCTGTAATTTCCAATGGCACCTTTGAGATTGCTTTAATAGTATTTATTAACCTTGCACTTAAACATGGTCAATTGAATACTACATTTAAATTGACATCCTCATCCCTGACATAGATGTGAAACCCAAAAGACAAACAATCAGGGAAGAAAAACAGCAAACAGAAGATGACACCTTTTGAGAAAACGGAAATTAAATGGGAGATTAGTAACTTAGCAAAGCAGAGATAGCTGAGTCTAAGTTGCATGGAGAAGAAGGTAGATACTAAAAAGAAATTTCAACTTTGCTTACATACTTGTCTCTCCTGAAATGGAGTTTCAAATCTTTACGTTTCCCATGCCTAGAACAAAGCCTGTCCTAATATGTGCTCAAGCAATGCTTTTTCTAAAATGAATAAATGCTTGGATAGTTATTATCATTATGGTTAGTAAGTATGGAATTTATAAGATCTACCAATTATTCTGCAAATCATTTTTTTGAAATGTTTCATTTAATTCATATAACAGCTTCCTGAAGCAGGTATCATGTGGTCTCACTTAACAGACAGGAGAACGGATGCTAAGAGGTTATGTAGCATGGACAAGATCATAACTCAGTTCTGAGCAGGGGTACAATTTGAACTCAGGATTCTGAATTCAAAGTCATTGCTTTTCATTCATGTGTTATATGGCGTTCATGTTAAACTATATTAATCTATTTGTTTTGTTTCAGGAAATATTTATTTGAAAAAATAAGTGTTCTGGGAAGGTGGGGAAAGGATGAGTTTCAAAAATATTTTTAGGGAACAATTCAAGTATCAAAAATAAGTGAAAACCTAGTGTGAGAACCAGCTTAGAACCTACATTCATGGAAAGATCCCTCACCCTCTTTCCAGAATCTTGTGTCTGACAACAGAAGCCAGAATTCATATGGTTCCTCTTTGGCAGTAACATTCTGATTCTGACATTATCTAACTTTTAAAACTTGTCAATCTTGTTTATTTGGTTTCCCCATTCAATAGAATCCCAACAAATTAATTGGAAGGAAAATGTAGGGCTTTATGGAAGTGAGAAGTGTCAATTAACAGCCAAAAAAAAAAAAAAAAAAAAAAGATGCAATGAAAGACTAATAAGTAACTTTATATTTATCTTAACACAGAATAAAAATTATGTCTATGTCCCAGGAGTAGTTGTGCCTATTTTCAAAGTTACATTCCTCTAAATGTAATTTTTATATTTAACAGTCAAATGTCTTTAATTATCCTAGACAGCAGTGGCTCTGAAGACTCTTTGGGGGGCAAGAGGGCTATTTTTTAGATTTTCAATTTTTTAGCCTTCTACCTGCAAACTTTCAAGCACACTCAAGACAAGGCCAAGGGCTGACTAATTTGACCAGGAAAGTTACAAGGAACCACTCTTGGTTTATCATTATTTGCATAAACAGTGAAAGGAGAAAACAGCAAATGAGCCAGCTCCTCATGGTCCATGTGCCACATGCCAAAAAAGAACATGAAAGCAAAAGGGACTAGGGGACGGCAAGACAATTAGTAGGACACCAAGTTGTTGAGGAGCTGATAGTAGTCCACATCTATCAGTTTTATATTCTGCAGACTGTTAGTAGGGGGGTGGGCAAGACAGAAACCCTCATACCTTGCCAGTGCCCAGGAGACAATGAGAAACTCTTATGAGAGCCTTGTAGGGGAGATATGGAGGCAAAGGGGCAATGACATCATTGCAGCTTCTCACAGACCTCCCATCCTCTAAATGTTCTCAAAGAATCACAAAATGTTATTCTAAGACCTGCATTAGTAGTGGTTCAAGCATTTGTCTGCATGGCCTATGTGGAAATGTTCAAGATCACCAGGGCACCATAGTAGAGCCGTTTCCTTATATTAACAATCGAGAAATGAGGTAGAATTTTGAGTAGAAACTTTTTCTGATAGCATTTTAGAGGTACTTGTTCTGTTGAGAACAGAGGAGCATATATATATATATACACATATATATGTGTATGTGTATATATATGTACGTATATACATACACATATACATATATAAATATAAACATATATATGTATATACATATATATATATATACATATATATGTATATACATATATATATATGCTCTTGCTTGATCAAATAAAAGAAAATTATCTTTAATGTATCCTGGTTAAGAATAAAGAGAATTACCTGTATTTAAAATCTACTGTGCCCCACGCTCTCTTGCTAGGCAATTTGAATAGGCTGTTTCCTGTACTTTATACCACAACCCCATGAATCAATTCTATACATTTATATATAGATGATAGATCTTAGACTCAGAGTACTTACAACTTTTAACCGAGGCTGCATAGGTTGCCAGCAGTAGGAGAGAACACAATGTAAACCTATGCCTTTCTTAGAACTTAGTTGTTTCCTTTTTCTAAAAAAAAAATGTTTATTTATGTATATTGAGAGAGAGAGAGAGAGAGAGAGCACGCATGGGTGGGGGAAGGGCAGAGAGAGAACCCCAAGCATGCTCCAGGCCCAGTAGACCCATCACAGGGCCCTATCCCATGACTGTGAGATCACAACCTGAACTCACATCAAAAGTAAAACACCTAACCGACTGAGCCACTCAGGGTCCCCTTGTTGCCTCTTAAGAAGACACAAATGTCTCTAATTTACTTCAGGAATACTTTGATATATGTTGTGCTCTTTTACTAGTGTATAATGGTTTTAAAAAAGCAAAATTAGTGTGTTTAGAAAAATTCACTTATTAGGGAAAAATGATTCTAGTGTATCTCTAGATGGCCAAGAGGACCACAGAAGCTGAAGGAACACTGAAGATGAAATGACTGGATTTCATGTTGATCTGATGGGTTAACAAGGTCTCTACATTTCACTTCCTGGAAATGCCTATACACACACCCAAGGAACCAAATTATTTTCTTAATATTTTCCAAAATAATTTGATTCTACAATAATAAGAGAGAATGTTCTCAACTGGAAAATATTCAGGGAAGAATGAACATGGTGGTGGATGTTCCCATCAGTGTGATGTTAAATGTTGGCAGATGGAATTAGGGACACTTAGTTTGAGAGAAGAGGCACAAAAAGAAACAGAAATATTTTTGAAGATCCGAAAGATAATTTTGAGAAAGGTGGATAATATATGTGTTCAGATGCTCTAGTTAGTCATATCAAAGCCAGTGGCTAGAGATTAGAATAGGGCTTATTTCAGTTAATACTAAGGAAGATGTTAATAGTTATATGAACTGCTGGACAATAGAACCAGCTGTCTTTTGAGAGTGTCCTCTCACTCTCAAACATTTTTATTTATTTAACATAAATCTTTTATTTAGTTAAACATATTTTATTAATATTTATTTAAACATAAATCTCTCATTGATGTTGATGTAATTTAGACATGGATATAGCTAAATCATTGGTATAGGTCTGCACATTCCAAGGTCAATGTCATAGTTCATTTATTCTTACTCCTTAGAACACTTTTTTAACCTAAGTCTATATGATAAAATACTAGTAATTCTCCAATATTCATCTAAAAGCCACCTGATTGGGGCACCTGGGTGGCTCAGTCAATTAAGCATCTGACTTTGGCTCAGGTCATGATCTCACGGTTAGTGAGTTTGAGTCCCTCATCAGGATTTGTGCTAACAGCTCAGAGCCTGGAGCAGCTTCAGATTCTTTGTCTTCTCCTTTCTCTGCCAACCACCCCCACCCCCCCGCATCCCGCCCATGCTCATGCTCTGTCTCTCTCTGTCTTTCAATAATAAATAAACGTTAAAAAATTTTTTTAAGCCATCCAAGTAATCAAGGACTCCTGATAATCCAAAACAGAAACCTCCTTTCCTCTTCCTTGTTACTATTTCCCTAGTAGGAATTGGTTTAGCTACTTTGCATTGGAGATGTGGTATGACCACAGGTCTACTGTCAAACTCTGTATCCCAAATGCTAGTATTGTTTTAACACCTCTGAGGTCTTTAAACCTTGGTGATAGTCAACAAACATTTGCTGAATAAACAGAAAAAATAGGTCTTTGAACTAGAAGGCATTCTTTTAACCTATAAAAGAAGACTTCAAATAAGCAAAAAGTTTTCTTTCACCTCATTTTTAGAAATTTCATGAGATTTGTATATAGTGATACAATCTTATTAATCTCTAGTTTATACTAATACTGATATAAACTAGTACTGTATCCATTTTATTTTACCACAAATGTATTAGGTTAAATAACATAAATCTGTAATCTTAAATTTCTATGGGTTAGGAGTCTCTTCTGGGTCTCACAGTACTAAACCCAGTATATCAGCTGGCTGGTTACATTCTTTCCCAAAAACTATACAAGAATGTTTTCTACTCATTCAGGTTGTTAGCACAATTCAGATCCTTTTTGTTGTGGGGCTGAAGTCTCCTTTTCTTGCTGGCTATAAATTAAGGGCTGTTTCCAGCCTCTAGAGGTTGCATTTCTTGATGAGTGGCCCTCTTCTTTTGTCTCCAAAGCCAGCAATAACATATCTGATAGGTTGGGCCTTTTTCAAGTCACATCTCTCTGATTCAATCTTCTAACTCCCGCTTCCTCTTTAAAGAATTTATATGATTAAATTGAGGCCATTCAGATATTCCAGGATAATGTCCCTGTTCTTAAAGTCAGGTGGTTAGCAACCTTAATTCCATGGGCATCTCTAATTTTCTTTTGACATACAAAGTAGTATAGTCACATGCTCCAGGGTCAGGACATGGACATCTTAGGGAGACCATTATTCCACCTTTCAAAAAAAAAATACTTTTCTTTCCTCATTTTCAGAAATTTCAAAAGATTATTATTCAGGGGCATCTGGCTGGCTCAGTCAGTAGAGCATGTGACTGTTGATCTTGGGGTTGTAGGCTGAAACTCTATGTTGGGTGTAGGAATTAATTAAAAATAAAGTATCAAAAAAAGATTGTTATTTGTGATACAATTTTATAAATCTCTGGAGTTTGTACCTTAGGTATCAAACCTACACATTATTCATTAAAATATAAAATTATTACAAGTTTTGTTATCTCCTAAAATATATTTGGAATTATTATAATATTATAAATGATACAAAAGGATTTGGAATTAATGTAATTTTCTAAATATAAGCCAGCTTATATGAAGGTTTAATGGGAAACCTCAATATGCTAGCTATTTCTTCTAACACAATTCAGTTTTACTTCAAAAAATGTATCATGTTTGCAAAATGAACAGCATTTATTATCAGTTAATATTTAATATTAAGTCAGTAGGCTTTAAACTGTGTTCATGAGAGTGATTCCAATACTTTGCTTTAGAATCAAGTGTATGGGATTTGTGTCTACTGTTGTGCTTGATGTTTTGATGTTGTATGTGTTTATTTAGACCGTATGTTATTAACTAGATGATTAAATTTGCTGTTTTGTTTGTAGTTACAACATATTTCATTTATCTGTGTATCGTGTACAAAAAGTGAAATGAGCCTAGAGATAATACACATTTTATAGGATGGTCAGAAACTAATCAATTTAAACAAGAAGGCATTAGGAGGGAGGAGAGACAAATAGCTCAACAAAGTATATTAAGTAGTTGCTTTTTTTTTCTTCCAAGTTTTTATCTAAATTCCAGTTAATTAACATATAGTGTAATATTAGTTTCAGGTGATATTAGGTAGTTTCTTAATAATTCTTCAGGTTAGGTGATAGCCTAACTTTAAAGTTGTTATTCTGTTTTGTTTTTCTGTTGTTAATCTTCAGGGGTTTTTGTTTGAACTTATTTCTGTATTTATTATGCACAACTTCTTGCAAAATATCTTTCTAATTTCTATGTTCACAAAGTTGAGAATGACAAATTTGGTGTTGTCAGGGGAGGAAAATTAATGAACTACTATCAGCCAGACGTCCAACGAGGCATTACTATCTCACTAAAATCTTCACATTTTTTAAGCATTTGCTAATCTCCAACGTTCTAGACATATTTTTAAGCATGTTGTCTGCACTAACTACTGAATCCTCATCACAGCCAAAGGAGATAGATTTTAATATACTTCCGTTTTATACATGGGCAACAAGTTACAGAGATTTTCAGAACTTCATCAAAAGTCACACAGCTTTTAAATGTCAGATTGAAGATTTTAACAATGGAGTATGAATCCTAACCTCTATCACCAAAGTCTTTTACCATATAATCTCTGTCTTTTAACTGTTTTATAAATCTTGTCAACGATTAACAATGGCTCAGTAAAGTTAAAAAAAAAAAAAAAAAAGATGACAAAAATTACCAGTATCTTATGACTGGAGGGTGGCAGAACCTGGAATCAAACTGAAGCCTGTTTGTCTCCAAAGACAATGTTTTCTTTCCATTAGGTTGCCATATATCTAGTAGAGTAGAGATAGACAAATACTTCAGCAACAATAAAACAAGGAAAGAGAATTATGTCATGAAAGGAGCCCAAACTACCTCTCAGCTACAGGAATTACTACAGAATCATTGCAGAATGTCTTCAACCAAAAATGTGGGTCATATCGAGCATCGTGGTGTCTAGACGATTCCTTTTGTCATTTTGGATTGCATCCATAAACCATGTAGACAGATGGTATGGATATGTTTGACTGAGTCTGAGCTGATGGGTTTTGAAATGTTTGCTGAATGTTTCCCCATCACAACCATACTCACAGCCCATGACTTAAGGTTTGGTTTCTCAAGATATTGTTCCTCCACTGATTGCATATTTAAAATTAGAACAAGATAACGTTCCCAATACAAATTTGAACTATATGTCTATTTTTTTCTGCTTCAATGATCAAATTTGATTGATTTAACAAAGAAGGATTGGATCTGAAAAGCAATTTTGTATCCTAGGAAGAAGGAAACAGGAATATAGCTTACCTTTCTCTGAAAAGTAAAATTAGAATTAATATAAAATGATCTGTGGCTTCATATACTTTGAAAGGATGACAAAGAAATAAACAAGAATGTCTATAATCTAAAAATCTACATAACAGAAGAATCATTCAAAATGAGATCTGGGGGGATAAAGACAATGTTAAAACATAGTCCCACAAATGACATCCCATATCCACTAATATTATTATCATCTTGGTGTGAAACCTCCTTATGTTCAAAATACTAAGACACAATTAAAAGCTTGGACATTAAAGAGATTATATTATAATTGTTTTCTTTGTATACTTAGGTTAACCACATGGATTTTAGTTTAATTAATTAAAATACTATGAAAACCAAACATTTAAAATCCATCTAACTCACTTCCCTAATCTGCATCATAAAAGAATTAGTATGAATAAGAATTCTAAAGTCATTTGTGAAGTCATTTATAACCTTTATGTATTTCCTATTCTCCTGATTAAATTACATGTCTGAGTGATTCTTAATTATATTTTGCCAGATGATTTGAAAGCTTTCTATCTTAAGGTCTGTTAGTAAACAAATGAATGTGAAAAAATAGAATATGTCCAATATAATTCATATAATGTAAAAGCTTTATCATTGTCACAGGCTTCCTAGTGCAAATGGTTGCTACTAATAAAGTCAACTCCAGCAAGAGGTATCTTGGCAAGCGGAGGCTCACAAAAGATATATTGTAGACATCTCCTTGAAATTTATGCTCCATACAGATTATCTTCTATTAACTGGTGAGCTTGAACCTTGAAAGGAGTTTCAAGTTTCAGATAAGTAACACACATCACTGAACATTACGTCTGCCACCTGGTAATGGATAATATAAATACAGCACATTTATTCAGCAGGGAAGGGAAACTGCTTCTATAGCCAATTCTCAATTATTCGGGGTAATGGGGGAAAACCTCCAAGTGGTTATCCATAAATACAGATAATTGGCAGAATATGTAAATTAGGTACCATCTCACAATGTTTATGAACATTTTGGCTGAATAGTGATAAAAGCAGAAATGAAGAATTATTAAAGCACCATAATTATTATGAAGTATTTGACGGATTCACTCTTGCCTGGTTTCCCTCCCATCTCTCTGACTTTGCCTCCTCCATTGCTGCCTTTGTCCACTCTGAAAAAGCATATCTTCCTCTGGGTTCTGCGTTCCGTTTTCTTCTCTTTTTCATATACGAATTATTTCTGGTTCATCTCACCCACTATCATAGCTACAGATAGCAAGAGAGCAGATGCTTAATACATGCTGGTTGAATGAGCAAACTGCTAAGTTACCCTCCTTCATGTTATTTCAATTTAATTACATGCTTAATATATAGTGGGTGAGGCTGACAAACCTATATGGGTGTCACAGTTATCTGGGGAGTTTTGTTTTAATGCAGATACTGAAGCCATTCCCACATCTCTAAAATCAAAATCTTGAGGATGATTGGGACAGAGAAGCAAAAAGTCTTCATTAAAAAGAAATAACCAACTACATAAACAAACAGAAAAACAGGGAAACTGTTTAAGAGACAATGTAGAATACTATGATTTCTATGCAAGTAGATGATTCTCTGATTGCCTTAAAGTGGCTTATGTGTGAATATATTCAATCTCTGTACTTGAAAGTTCTTACTCAAAATGCAGCTCCAACTGTGATAGAACCAGCTCCAGCCTTGTCCTCGCACTTGACTGGCTGTAATCAATCACCTAGCCATGGCCTGGATCTCAAGATGGGTGAATTCACTGAACCGTAAGGAGTTGGCAAGGTCAATGTGGGTATCATCGGATCTGCATCAGTCAGTATAAGCTTAACAAATATTTTCTCAGTGAAACTCATGCTCTGTCAGGGAATATGATATCAGATTGATTGTTGAGTACTCCTGTTTGGCTGATAGAATTTTCCAGAGGACTTTTGACACATGAAAATGACTAAGACAGTTTTCCATACAGCGGTAGTCTTATCCACCCATGGAATTAGTTGTTGGTTTTTGTTTGTTCCTCCACCCAGTGATCTTTCAAAAATCTTTCTTAAGATATCTTTTTTTTTTTTTTTTTTTTTTTTTTTTTAGCGTTTATTTTTGAGACAGAGAGAGACAGAGCATGAACGCAGGAGGGTCAGTGAGAGGGAGACACAGAATCTGAAACAGGCTCCAGGCTCTGAGCTGTCAGCACAGAGCCCGACGCGGGGCTCAAACTCACGGACCACGAGATCATGACCTGAGCCGAAGTCGGACGCTTAACCGACTGAGCCACCCAGGGGCCCCTCTTAAGATATCTTAATAGAGCTTAGAATAAAGGCTATGCCCTTAAAATCTTTTCATTGGTTCCTCTGGAATCTGGCTGAGGCTTTATCATCCACCCACTATCCCTCCTTTTAAGTTCAGTTCTCCAGCAATAATGGATTCTCTTTGCTTTTCTCAAAATGATCACACTCTCCTGTTTAGCTTGGTTCCTTCCATCCAGGCTGCTTCCACTGCTCTTCATCCAACTTTCCCACTTCTCTTTCCAGCCTAAAGTCTCTTCCCTCAGCCTTCACGTGGATGACTGCCACAGCTAATGGCTGTGCCCTTGTCCTCCACACTTGCAAAGTGGTCTCTGAACTGCAGCCACTGGGACGTGTTTCCAAAAACAGATCCCATCATGCACGTTGGGCCTCAAAACCTCCAAGTATCCTCCATTGTTCTCAGGATAGAACCACAACCTGGACCTGGCCTTCAGGGCCCTTTAGTGCTCTGCTTTCTGCCAGCCCTCTTCATATTATGTTCCCTGCCTTGCTTGCTCTGCTCCAGCTACATCTTTGAAGATTTAGGGCCACCCTTGCTTGCTTCTCCTGCAAGGTGATTGCACACGCTCTTCCCCCTGCTTGAACCACTCTTCACTCTGATCGTGCCTGGAAAGTCCCCTTGCCCCTTGAACACCTAGCTCTGTCATGATTTCTGCAGCAATGCTGTTTTTTCTAACATTTTCCTAGACTGATCTCTCATTGTGTCATTTACTACAGCCTAAAGTTCATCCTTTTTCCCCTCAGGAGTATTCCATTGCCTGGTACAGTGTCTGACACACATTAGGTGCTGAACAAATATTTATGGGAAGAACTAATTAAGATGACTGCATGTTTTCCCTAGGTGTGATATCTTGGTTCTCTGCCTCTCGGTGTTTTGTCCTTCTTTTTTTCGTTCCTGTAATCACTGGTGCATTGTTTGTTTCGAACCACTACAATGTAAGTTTTTTGAGGCCAGAGTATCCTGCTGTATTCACAGTGCCCTCCATAATAGCCAGTTCATGAGAGACAATTAAAAAACAGGTGTCATGGGAGTAATTACATATAGAGCTAAGATGAATATGTTTCCTCATCTACAGTTTTGAATCAGTCCAACTTTAAATATTCCATTTAATTCCTCTGGTTATTAAGTCAATTGTTCTGACTTTCAAAAAATGTCCCTCATCTTTGTCTGTCCCGAATATCATCAGGGGTCTGCTGAGTACACTGAGTGAGTACACTGGCTGGTTCTCTCCTGCAAATTATTTGTGCAAACCATCCAGCGGGCCAATGGAGGTCTGGGCAACCTCAGAACTAAAACAGTTGTTTCTAGTTGATCATATCAGTCTTGTGACTAAGTTTGGATATACCAGGGCATGCTTAATAACATTAATAATTGCTAACATTACTGAGTACCTACCCAACACCAGGTACAGTGCTAATCATTTTCTATAATTTGCTTTATTTAATTCTCTCCATAATCTATATAAAAGGTGACAACTTCCCCAAGGTTACAGAAAGTAAATGTTGGAGGTGGGATTCAAATCCAAGCAGGCTGATGCCTTACCCCAAGTGCTTAACCACTTCTGAATTTCCTGCTGATAGTCAGGTTTGTGTTTGCTGCTTTTTAATAGTCATAATTCATACATACATTTAACTGATTCATTGTGTGCTCACACTATTCCATCTCCTTCCAATGCACTCATGAGAAAACCCTATCTGTGATAATTCTCTTCACTCCCTCTTATTTGTATGAACCTGTTCCTTGATCCCACCAAACTCATGGAAAAATCCAATTTTGTAATTTCCAGTTGCCTCACTGTAAAACAAGCTGTTGGTACACTGCATGTGTTTCCTTGGCGCATGTGTTTGGAATTTGAAATCTAAACAGCCCAGCTTCCTTACCTCACCCTTGGATGAGCTGTGATTCATGTTCTAAACTGCCTCCTAGAGTCCTCCGCTGAGAGTGAACCAAATTCCCCACAGCAGTAACCAGCTCAATAAAAGACTTTTACTGACCCCATGCAAATTTCCCCATTCCTGTCATGGTCCTTCCTAGGATCACCTCTCAAATCCAGTATTTGCATTCAAATCCTTGTTTCAGAGTCTACTTTTGGGGCAACTGCTCCTAAAATCTCCTTGCATTCATGGAGTGCCACTCTTTATTTACCTTCAACTCCAGCAGTCTAATTTGGACCTGGCTTGGATGGAATTTACGATTTCTGTTCAGCAGGTTCCTGTAGTGGGCTCCAGCTTTACTTGCATTTAAAAAACAAAAAAAAACTGCTCTTAACTGACTCTCCCCTGGCTTCTATTTTGATTTTGCATCCATGATGCTAGGCAGCCGAGATGGCTAAGAGGTCTGTACCAGCCCTCTTGTAGAAGCAGTTCTGACTTTTAAGTTGAATACCCCATTATCCAGCATCACTGACCAGGTAACTGTTAGTCATGCTTTAAGTCCTTTGAGCCATTTGTGATTTCCAGAAAATTGGCCCAAGGGAAAGACTCTCTGTAAGTAAAGATTATACCCATGTGTTCCCAACCACTCATCAGAGGATGAGATTTAATGCTATTTCTGACTCCCATTTCAAATTCGTGTTTCCAGCCTGTCAAAAAAGACATTAAAAAAAAAAAAATCTGTGGCTCTTGGGAGCTGATCACAGCTAAAAAGAAAAAAAAAAAAACATTTTTAACATAGTTTCTAAATCTTTGATCTCCATTTCATATATATACATATATATGTATATGTATATATATGTATATGTGTATATGTATATATATGTGTGTGTGGATAAGTATGTATATATGTGTGTATATGTGTGTGTATATATATATATATATATATATATATATATATATATAAACAGTGCCTCAAACTAAGTCCAATTCATTTAGTTTAATTTGGCATCTAGATAAGATGCCTGAAAATAATGGTTTTTTTTATGGCTTAATATTGCTTCTTCAGTCTTTCATGCTGAATCTTTGTCCTTTTACAAATTAGATTTCTCACTTTCTTTTCATGGGATTCCTGTTGGGCAAATGTAATCTTTTCAGTAACAGATAAACATTTCACATTTTTTTTACAATAACTCTTTATAATAATAATACTCTCATTTTCACATTCTCCAAGACACTTAAACAGTACCCATTTATTAACCAAGCAATTTATCAATATTTATTCATGATGCCAATGGCAGACTTCTTGTCATAAATAATTATTGAAGTAATAAATAGTTTTATTATTAAAAACTGATGACAAGAGCAGAGTGATTACCCTGATAAAGACTGATGGCAGGTCTTAGTATCTGATGCGACACTCAGAACACTGTGCAGATTGAATCTAAGGCCTCCTGCATGGATAATAAATTGTTATTTCAGAGAATAAAATGATTGATACATTTGCTTGCTGTGGAAAAAGCATTGGGGAGAAGATTCTACTCCCTAACTTATTTAAACAGGCTATGGTGAAATTTTCTTTCCTTGTGACAAATTTAACTTTTCAAGAGAGTGACAGCTCTTTGGCAGAGAGATGAGCAGAGATGCATTCCTTTTTAGAAGCTCCTAAAAGTCAAATTCATTTTAGAAATTCTCTGAATATTTTCTGGCCTCAGTGGTGCCCCCAGCAGGCGGCACCCAAAACAGCGGTTCCAAGACAATAACATGGTGGGAGCATGGTAGGAAGTCATGACAAGTGATATTGTGAGTAGCTCAACAAGGAGACAAATGAAGTCTGTCAGAATGCTTTGGAGAAACTGCCAGTGACTCTTGCACTGCCTGGCTCAATGAACAAGCTCATTGTAATTTTTTCTTCTCTTCCTTTTTTTTTCCCCCATTGGTTTGATCTTACCTTTTATGACAAACTAGCCCTGGAGACAATCTATCTTTTGACAATCTAGAAAATGACTGTATTGGGAGGAGGAAAAGGAGGGTGGTAGAGGTGGAATTGGAAATGTATGTCCTATGCATTTTTTGCAAATGTTTTATTCTGCTATTACTACAAATTAAAATGCAGTGACAAATATTATGAAAATCCTCTCAAAGGGAATACCTAAAATTTAAAATATATTCTCTTTACTTTGCTCAATCTATTTGTGCTACAAAAGGCAAGGAAAAGAATGACAAATATATAATTTGAAATGTCACCCAGTAATAGCAGGGGTGAACTTAAGTCAGAGAATTATTATATTTTCCAATTTTTATTTTAAGGGAACAATTGAAACATCAAATATGATGTATATTCAGTGATTTCAGATCAATTCTAAATGAACTGCTTGTATGTGAAACACAAGTATCCACCTTTGAGATCTGAATGTATTATACGTCTTCATTCTTCTCTGTGTGTGCTTAACAATGTGAGACTAAAGCAATTTCTGAAAATTATTTCTGTGAAAATGATTTCTTTTCAGCTTTCCTTTGTTGAAACTTTCTTAGGATATGTGAAAACATAAGTTATATTATCTTATATAATCATAAGTGTTTTTTTTTAATTGGTAATTTTATTTTCGGGAATGTGGGCTTGATAAGAAAAATGACAAAACTTCACAACTCAATTCCTTTAAATGTCTGCTTAAAATTATGTTGAACATATTTGTAAAAATCTATCGTATCTATTCCTCTTTTTTCCTCTCAACTTAGTGTGGTGTCTTCTTGCAGATGCTCATTTTAAAAGTAATTTTAAGCATTTCAGTAGTGATAAGACATTTGCATTAGGGGAGGAAAAAAAAGGACCCTGCAACAGTGTGATGCCTTGTAATTGCCAAATCTTACATTTACAGTACAAGGCAGGAACTATGGGATCACAATGCAGAGCTTTAATTTCTTCTGTAGTATATGTTTAATTCCCTAAGTTAGAATATACATGATGTTCAAATTCTGACAGTTTATCAAATTAGAGTCAATTAACATTTATAGCAATGCCACAGGATGTGTTATGCCTTTCAGGGTAGAATCATAGCTTAAAATGTATTCTCTGTCTTCCAGAACTATAGAAGTTTATGAAGACGTAACAGATGAACAAACACATATTATAGTCAGCTAGATAAAGAAATGCTTTGCAAATACCTATGCATGTTCTTTCTGTGTAGAAAGGTGAGGATGACTGTCAACTTAAGTAAGCAGAGTTTTCTCCCTTTCAGTCCAGGGCTCAGTCATTAACAGAGCTTAGACACTAAGCACCAAACTGGGCACCAGTGACATAGACATTCATAGCCTTGCAATGGTTCAGCAAGCATTTATTGACTTCCAATTCACCAAACCCTAGGCTAGGTGTTAAGAATAAAAAAAAAAAAAAAAAGGTCAGAATGAGTTTCTGCCCTCAGAGAGCTCAGAGATGGAATAGGTATATAAATAAATGGAGTGCAAAGAGGTATTAAAGTTATTGTGACAGATATTTGAATAAGACACAAAGCAAACAAATGTGAGATCTTGATAACTGTATCTGAAAGAGAAGGGAGCTCACGGAAAAGATATAACTAAGCCGTCTTCAGAGATGGTTTGCTCTACAGTAGTAAATGAGAAGGGTAGGGTACATTGGTTTTGGTAGCTTGATTGCAGATAAGCAAAAACAGAAGCCAATTTTGGTTGACTTTAAGTAGGGAAGAAATTTGTTGTAAGGATATGACATGGACCACAGAACTGAAAATAAAACTAAGGAACCACAATAACAGATTGCAAATCTGAAGGAGGTGATATACAGGAACAGGGGACTGTTCATAAATAATTCTGAAAGAGGTAGAAATAGCCTCACGTTTCAGTGGCAGTGGGTTCAGTAACAGCACGCTGGCCCTGGAGGTGATGACGAGGAGTCTACTCCTGAAAACATGATTCTGGCTGTTATCTGATTATCAAGCCCTTTTTGACTCTGGCACAATTTCCCAAGCCTTGCTCACTGGCTTTCTAGATTACATGATCTATCCTGTACCCACCTCTTAAATTTCATTTCCTCCTAGGTTAATCAGAATCAACTATTTCCAAGCAAAACCCTAACTAGCAAAGTGGATTTTATAATTCAAAAAATGTCTCCTTAGTTTTCTTACTCCACAATCAGCTTGTTTTTCTTCTGTGATAAAAATGGTTTCAGGAAACTTGTATACGGGAAATACCAAGTGTATTGTGTCTTCAAAAACAGTGTTATTACGGCAAAGGAGAGAGAAGCCCTTTTGTTGTCTACTGGTTCATTCAACTTATATGAGCTCAGCGCCTGCCCTGCTAGTGTTACAAGGAATATGGGAATATGACTCACAGACTCTGTGTTTATGAAGCTGTTGACCAAAGGCTCAAAATCCAGTGTTCTAGCCAATACTTATTCCAAGGCTATCATCACACATTTGTCATCTTTTACTTCTTAAAAGCATAGTTGTAAGCTCATCTGTAAAAAGTTCTGTCGTACGAAACATGTGGCTGCATTCAAATACGGTGGTGTTACTGAAAACTTGCTTTTGAAGTGGACTGCTTATCCTGTTTTCATGGCCCTTCCAACACTATGATCTGGAGAAGAATAGGAAAAAGATAGGCATTTAAGTTTTCTTGATGTTTTCAGCAAACCTTCTTCTACAAACATCACCTGTATGTAGATCTTCCTCTTTTATGCAGAACCTTAGATGCATAGTCTCTTTAAATATTCAAAGCTAGGGAAAATGACTCATTCTTGACACACTCCTCACTTCTCTCTCTCTCTCTTTTTTCCAATAAATAAGACAGACATTAGACTGTTTCTTTCTTTGCCCTTGTTACTAGGAAGATGGGAATAAATCATATCCCCTCTTACTTAGTTACTAAGCCAGACTTATTACCAATAAGGAAAAATGTAAAGAAATCTAAATGTCTAGAGCAATAGCAAAAAATTATGGTTACTACTTATTTCATTAAATGAAGTTAAGTGACTAAAAACATATTTATGGAGGGAAACCTTGTTTCCCTTAGAATATGCTGTTGTTATGCCCTCAAGCATTTTTAATTTTGTTGACCCAGTCAGAATGTATTTTATCATTATTTTAAGTGCCTCAAAAACAATAACCACATGCAGGTGTTTTATGGTGGTGTGGTTTTGCTTTCTACTTACCATCACCCCTGTAGTCAGAAACCTGTTTCTCTTCTCCAGTTTCTTATCCTCAATGTGTCAGGGTCTTGCTCTCAATAAATATTCGTTGACTGAGTGGAGAAAAATAGACACAAGGTACACTGTCAAAAGAGGAAACAATTGTAACAATTTTGGCACCATCATGCCAGAAAAACTATATAGCTATTAAAAAATATGATTAACAACAAAACTAAAAGGCAAACGATGGGATGGGAAAAGATATTTGCAAATGACATATCAAAGGGCTAGTATCCAAAATCTATAAAGAACTCACCAAACTCCACACCGAAAAAACAAATAATCCAGTAAAGAAATGGGCAGAAGACATGATTAGACACTTTTTTAAAGAAGACATCCAGATGGCCAATAGACACATGAAAAGATGCTCAACGTCACTCCTCATCAGGGAAATACAAATCAAAATCACACTGAGATACCACCTCATGACAATCAGAGTGGCTAAAATGAACAAATCAGGAGACTATAGTTGCTGGAGAGGATGTGGAGAAATGGGAACCCTCTTGCACTCTTGGTGGGAATGCAAACTGGTGCAGTCTTTTTGGAAAACAGTATAGAGGTTCCTCAAAAAATTAAAAATAGATCTACCCTATGACCCAGCAATAGCACTACTAGGAATTTACCCAAGGGATACAGGAGGGCTGATGCATAGGGCACTTGTACCCCAATGTTTATAGCAGCACTTTCAACAATAGCCAAATTATGGAAAGGGCCTCAATGTCCATCAACTGATGAATGGATAAAGAAGATGCGGTTTATATATACAATGGCAATGAGGAAGAATGAAATCTGGCCATTTGTAGCAATGTGGATGGAACTGGAGGGTATTATGCTAAGTGAAATAAGTCAGGCAGAGAAAGACAGTTACCATATGTTTTCACTCATGTTGATCCTGAGAAACTTAACAGAGAACCATGGGGGAGCAGAAAGGGGGAGGGAAAGTTACAGAGAGGGAGGAAGGCAAACCATGAGACTTAAATACTGAGAACAAACTGAGGGTTGACAGGGGGTGGGGGAGAGGGGAAATTGGGTGATGGGCATTGAAGAGAGCACCTGTTGGGATGAGCACTGAGTGTTGTATGGAAACCAATCTGACAATATATTATATTTAATATAAAAAATAAAAAATAAAAATAAAGAAATTTAGGGAAGATCAGAAAAAAAATATGATTGAGACCTATAGTAATATGGAAAAAAATCACAATATATTCTCAAGTTATTTGTAACCAGGTTATAGAATAGTGTGAATAGTATAATGTGACTATTATTAACTTAGATTATATTTTTGTGTTAGAGATTCCTTCATTAATGTTTGCAAAGTGTGGAATATAAATCATATGTTCTCAGCCAACCCGGAGGGCCAAGCTCAGGATCCATCTTGTAATTATAATTGAAATCCAGTATAACCCTATTTATGTCTCCAAACCCTTCTTGTGATTTCAAAGAATTTCTGCTTTGTTGCTCTTGTCTGTGAGGAGGGAAGGAATCCATTTTTCTTACGTGATTACATTTATCAGAGTGTGCAGGCTACGGATATAAGCATCCTGAAGCTAGGATAGGTGCTAAAGAGTCAGATTGTCTCTCTCTCTCTCTCTTTCTCTTTCTTATATTTATATATTTCCATGATGTTAAAGAGTCAGAATAGGTGCTAAAGAGTCAGATTCTTTCTCTCTCTCTCTCTTTCTCTTTCTTCTATTTCTATATTTCCATGGCCCAAGACCACTGTTATGGTCATAATAGATTTTGAAGCTTTGAAGATTTCAAGATTTATGGATGTCCAGCAAAGGAGAGATGGGTCTTAGATTTATGTGCAGAAATCCAAAATAAAAGCAGAGGGAAGAGCGTAGAAATTAGCATGAGCTGTCTACTATTAATAATTATAGAGTGAGTGGGCCAAGTGCCCCGGTTCCAGGACAAAAAGGTAGCATCTTCTGCCATCTTAGTTTTTTAATAACTTAGTATGTCACTCTGAGTTAAATTTGTGCACTGTCTTTTTTGGTACCTCTTTTATATATAAGCATTACTTCTATTAGAGACCAATCCTTTCATTCTACACACACAGCCACCTCTGAGAGAGCTAGTTGTTGGTAGAAAGAGTACTTTGCCCATATCCTACTCATTGGCTCAGAATAATATAGTCCCTTTATATATCTAATGGCTGGCTCCAGTGCCCTGGTGCCATCTTTTTCTACCAGGAGAGCAAGAATATCCTGCCCCCAAGGTCCTTCTAGCTGGACTAAGAATCAAATTCATATGGGACAGATAAACAGAATATTAAATTTAATATCATGCATATGGGGAATCCACACAGACATGGAAATCCCAAAGACAGTCAGGCAAAATGAGGTATATATGCCATTTTGAACTAAGGAGAATGGGATAGGGGGTTGGATCTTCAAAGGGAAAGAATATAATTTTCAGGGGAAGTGAAGAGGAGTAAATGGTTGAGCGATTCAAAAACAAAGGGGCAAAGAGAGGATGTTGATCAAACAGGACTTGCTAGGTTCCCTCCTGTTCACCATACATCCTAGTTCATATCATTATGTAGTTATCTATGGTGATAGCTCTCTTCCTGGAGCAGGTCCTCTATCTAAATTCTTTTAGGCTGGTGTGGGGAAGGTAAGGAACTTTTCCTGAATCTGTTGGGTTTTGATTGCCTAACTCAAAATAATGTTCATGCCAAAGTGGCCCATGTTGGGGCAGCCTGCCCTTAGCCTATTTGCAAGGCCAAATGTAAAATAAAAAGGTAGAGCTGCTTGTTTAGAAATAATTAAGAATTCCAAGAGGACAACAGCTGAGCATTAAAGTAAGTGTTGGTCCCTTATGGGAGCGGTCCCTGTGTGAATGTTGTGGTCACCGGCCCATGAAGCCAGCCCTGTTCTCTACAACTCATGGTGACCATTTTAGGAGCCTTTTGGCCTTAACCTGCTAACTGGGCCTTGTTTGGGATTATACTTGCCTCCTTGATCTATTATTGCCTTAACTGAGAGAGGGTTGGATATTTACTGTCCACCTCTCTGAAAAAGAAACAAACAAAAACCTCCTTAATTCTTATGCAAATTGTTCTCTCTTCTCAGATTTCAATGATCCACAAAGGGAGAGGCTGGACTTTGATAAGCCAAACAAAGGTTTCCTTTAGACACTTTTTCTAAGGCAGAGGTCTGCCTAGCATAAATCTGCATAAATAAGTAGGACCCTCAAGATATGCTCCGGGGTGAATTTCTAAGCCTATTTCTTCAAAGAAGGGCTGGTGATCTTTGTTGAAAGGTCAAAGGAATAGTGTCAATAAATCTTTTTATCTCTTGTAGAATAAGTTTAAGTTTATTTTTCTCTGTATTTATTTATTTGCATGGGAAAGATCCAAAAAACTAACTACATTTATCTCTGGATAAAATTTTGGAATAATAATAAAAAAGTTTAGTGTTATTTGCTTATCTTTTTTTAAATGTTTATTTATTTTTGAGAGAGAGAGAGGGAGAGAGAGAGAGAGAGAGAGAGACAGGAAGTAAGCTGGGAAGGGCAGAGAGAGAAGGGACAGAGGATTCAAAGCTGGCTCTGTGCTGACAGCAGTGAGCCTGATGTGGGACTGGAACTGAGATCATGACCAAAGCTGAAGTCCAATGCTCAACTGACTAAGCCACTCAGGCACGCTTAGTTATCTTTATTATATTTTTTTTCTATATGGTCCATACTTGTCATTTTTTTTACCAGAAAAAACAACTTCTAACATTAAATATAAGAAAAACATTTTTATCCCGTTAAACAAAGAATTCTTTGGGTGATAAATTTCTTTGTAAGTTTGGGATATGTAAAAACCCTAATTTTATGATACTGATAAGTTTACCCAATGTTGGGATGGAAATCATTAAATTGTAAGAAATATGGCTCAGTTATTTATAGGTGCCCAGATGTCCTAACATGCAAGACCGGTAGCTATCATTACTTTAGTGGAAATTGTTCCAGATGGCTCAATCAATGGGGACTATTATTTCGTGGTTTATGAATGGTCTAAGTTTTGTTTGGTCATCATCCCAAGATTATGTGAAGTTGTCTATGCAAGACAGTATCTTTCAAAAACTTCTCTAGGCTAAGCATTACTTTTGGTTATAAGAGGGGCTGAATCCCTTATATAATAAGAAATCTAGATGAAGATGAACAGTTGCCAATATCACAAAACAGAGATAAGTATCTATAATGAGTCTTTGGATGGAAGTATATACCACTACTTATAATAATGTAGTCTTGCCTGTCTATCTATCATCTATCTATCTATCTATCTATCTATCTATCTATCTATCTATTTCTATCATCAGGCCTCTCTTTCTAACTACTGGTGTGTTAAATATCAACACAGAAAGAGAATTAGCAAATATTTTAAGGGTAAGACCAAATGTGTGTGTGTGTGTGTGTGTGTGTGTGTGTGTGTGTAGATCTGTATCTGTATCTGCATCTATATGTATCTATCTGTCTTTCAAAGTAATTAAAGAAAAATGCTTTTAGGCTGAGATGGCTCTAATGCCTTGGCAGCCTATGTAAGCAAACCAAAAATTAGGACAGACTCAAGGCGTGCAAATGCCTCAAGGTTAAGACATCAAAATTTAAGAACAACCAATCACAAATAGTCAACTAGGCATTTCCATGTAAGGCTTAAGCTATACCCAAATGAATTCTTTTGCTTTGCTTCCAGTCTGCTTTCTAGAGCCTTTTGCTTCGCTCCTTCCATTGGAGTTCCCTTAACAATTTTTGATTTAGGTCTGCCTGATTCAAATCAATGTTTGCTCAAATAAACTCTTAAAAATTTTAATATGCTTCAGTATATCGTTTAACACTATCTAGCTATATATATAGCTATAAATAATATCTTTCATCATCTTTATGATCATAAATAATGACTTACCGAGCATTTCCTCTGTGCTGGTCCCTGTAGGAAATATTTTACTGGCATCATCTTATATAGTCCAATCAGCACTCCTACAAGGTTGATGTTAGTTTATGTCCTTCCATATTGTAGATGAGATTTACACAGATAAAGTAACTTCTTATTGCATTGCTAGTAAAGGTTAGACCTGTTTCTACCTAGGAATTTATTAATAAAACACTTGACTTTTCATAAGGTCTTGTGAATAAAAAGCCTGAAGTAGAGAGCTCCTGTCTTTCTGTCCTGGGATTGAATATAAACTCTCTAACCTTCCTTCCCCCCACCCCCGTCTGCCCTTGGGCAACGCTACAGACTATGGATTCTCTATTTTATTTTTATGGGCACAATAATGCCTACCTCATATGTTGCCATCACTGTGTTTCTAATGAAAGGAAATAATGCTTATAACTAGTTTGCTACAGATTGAACCACAGGAGAAGAGGGATATATCCCTTTCCCTTTTTAGCTTTCTTCCTTTTTTCTTATCCTTTCTTCTTTCTTTTTGTTAATTAAGTGGTGAGTTTGTATGTATGTGTGTATGTCTTTTTTCGTTCTTGCTAAAAAAAAAAAAAAAAAATCAGGGCTTTTGAGAGGACTACTTTCCCTAAGTTACTTTCAAGGCAAGAAGTTGAAATTACAATCCAGGCAATGTGGTAAAATCTTGTTGACAGACAGAATTTCTGCTGACCGATTCTTGCCCTGGAACCCAGGGGGTGAGAGAGCACTTGAGAACAGCAATCAGCAGCCCATTTCCTCACTTCTCAGTGGACTGGAGATACTAATTGCCTGACAGTCCTTCCCACTCTGCCTAGATCGTCTCTCCAAAGGCTCTTTTCATTATACCTGTTGTTTATGACCAAAACGATGTGCCATATTTAGAAATGTTAAAAGAAGAGCCACCCCCCACCCCGATATTTTGAAGCTTTGTCGAGTGGCTAAACAATGAACAAGATAAATTATCACTGTTAAAAATGAAAAAATAAAATCAGTGGCATGGTATTTCAAGACAGCATTTCCATTTGAAGCCATGAATAATGTAGTTATGGTAATATAGCCGCTATTCATAATTATGAACACTTCATTCCTCCACATGTTCTCATGTCACACAGAGCAAGCTGGTGAGATCTGGTCTGCCTCTGATTGTATTTGCTGCCTTTTGCATTATAAATGATACTCTACTCTACCCTGACTACCCCAACTGTATGGCAGCCACTGGTGACATTATAGTCAACAGCAGCATGTCTTTTAACCTCCCCTGTGGGACTGAATGTGCCTCTTTAGTTGGAACTTGGAGTTTAGTCCCAATCAAGAGTTAGAACTAGTACACAATGTGTCCCTCCATCAATTGTTTCAAAGACAAAAAGAAATGTTACTGTGAAATTGTGCATCATGGCCCTTTACTTACATGGGCACTTCTAAACCCCCTGAGAGAGATCCTAGCTATTTTGAAGTCAGGATGTTTGCTGAATTTTTATAACATAATAGCAATGATCATGGATTTTGACATCACCACATTTTGCTATTAATCTGCCACTTAGTAGATCTGTCACTTAGTAGAACTTGATATAATATTATTGATATTTTATAATGGCTGTGATAATTAAATGCCACAGTTCTTCAGTGTCCTTAGCATGTACCTAGCACTAAATACTCAATAAGTAATAGTGTTTGTAAAAAAAAACAAAACTAAAAACAAAAACAAAAAACAAAAAACCCACAAAAAACAAAAATAAAAACTAAAAAAATATTATGATTAACAATAATAGCTATCTCACAACTCTGTGTGTTTGATCCTAACATTTTCTTAAATCTAAAACTCAGAAGAGTTTACATTTTAATGTGTCTACAATTACTATGTTTTAAGGTCAATATGTACTTTGGACATCATTGTTTCCTTTTGCCCCTGATAATGTCTCAATTGACAACATATCTTTAAAAAATAATAATAATGATAATGCTGTATTTGAATCTCCAGTCTTTCATGAGAATACAGTTTCTATTGATGAGAGTAATGCATGCCTTTGATTCTTGTTTTTTTTAATGTTGATTTATTTATTTTGAGAGAGAGAGCGAGACGAGAGAGAGAGAGAGAGAGAGAGAGAGAGAGTGAGCGAGTGAGCGGGGGAGGGACAGAGAAAGAGAATCCCAAGCAGGTTCTAGGACAGCACAAAGCCTGAAAAGGGCTCAGAGATCTCACAGTTCATGACCTGACCTGAAGTCAAAAATTGGATGCTAACCGACTGAGCCACCCAGGTACCCCAGTATGCCTTTGTTTCTAAGTGGTCAACTGACATTCATAAATTCATATATCCCGTTGGTCATAGAAATTAGACAGTGGTTGGATAGGTTATTCCACTAAATCAGCAGATCTGGCATTACTTCCAAAAACTTTTGTACTTCTTAGACAGATAGAAATTTGGAAGAAAAAAAAAAGTAAAAAGGGCACGGGACACTGCCATGGGATTTTTCAAAAAGGAAAATAAAGGAAAGAGGGGGAAAGGAAGGGAAGAGGAAGGAAGAAAGAAAAGCAGACAGGCAGACAGGAAGGAAGGAATAGAAAAGATAAGAATGAAGAGCATTACCAATGCCATCAATTAACCCATGATCGCATGAGCTAATGCTAAAATTTAAGAAGTGCATTATATTTGAAAATATATATGCAATTGCATTTTGCTTGTCACAAACTCAGAGTATTTTACTTATTTCCTCTTTTCCCCTGTTACTGCCATAGTAAAACACACTCAAATAAATAAGTTTCATCAAAAACCCTGTCCAATTACTCTCCGGTCATTTCAGTGAAATACCAAATAGGATAATTTAGAATTTGACATTAAGTGATCTAATTATATGTCTGGGTTTAGATGATATTAGGCTAAAATTTCCTAATTTCCCCTCCCTTCTTGGCAGTCCTCACTTCTCCTTTCTCCCCCTCCTCCCTCACTAAGCAAAGTAAGTCTTTTGCCCTCAAGCATATAAACCATTAAAACAGAAACACTAGGTCTCTCAAAGGTACAGAATGAATGATGAAGTAGAATTCTATTCAACCACACTCAGAAACATTACTATAACTCTTGGTTATTGATTGCCTACTGAGTAAAAGACACTATGCTGGGCTTTCTGAGTGAATTAATATTTGAAGAGTTTAAGTCACAATGTAGTAAGCCAAGGCTGGAGAATATGTAAACACTACCCACCCTGTATGCAAAATTGTGCTTTTGCTAAGTTTTCAATGAAAATAAAAAAGAGTTTTGAATCTTAACATGCTGTATGGTTACGAGCTGGGTAACTTGGAAGGAACTTTTTAACCTCTTTGAGCTTCACTTTGATTAAATGTAAAATGGATGCTAATGATGCTTATCTCTTTGCTTTAGTGTGAGAATTAAGTGAGAAAAAAATTGTAAAGTGCTAGGGACTAAATAAATGTTAATTTACTCACCCCTGCTGAACACCCTAGCTGCTGGCCTTATCTTCCTTTCTCAAATTTCTTGCCTAGAGTCCTAAATTCAAACTTTCTTTCACTTTTTCTAAACTCAATACCAGATTCCTTGATGCACACCAAATTGCAAGTGAGTGATACAGACTGTAAGTGTTACCCTGGGGATTAAGATTACATTTCAAATGCACTCTTAACTTTATTTAATGAATGAATAATTAATAGGCACTTTTTTCTAGTCTTTAGTGCAGTATTTTTCAAAAACAAAACTCTCTACACTGACCACAAGAGCATTATGTGGAAAAGCTCACTTGAAGAAAGAAAGAAAGAAAGAAAGAAAGAAAGAAAGAAAGAAAGAAAG
>NW_026057589.1:3305812-3306936 GCF_023721935.1 Panthera uncia | reverse complement strand
AAGAAAGAAAGAAAGAAAGAAAGAAAGAAAGAAAGAAAGAAAGAAAGAGAAAGAAAATCAAACCAACAAAAGAAAAAAGAAAGAAAAAATTGAGATTATAAATGTGAACTAGTGAATCAAACTAAGCCCAGAGAACAGATTGTTCATAAGAATTATCTTTGTACCCACTTAAATTGGAGACCCATCTTAACATCTACATCTGAAAAGTATCCTCTTTTTTCCTTAAGTTTGTATATTTATTTTGAGAAAGACAGAGATAGCTCAAGTGGGGGAGGGGCAGAGAGAGAAGAGAGAGAGCAAGCTGACTCCACACTGTCAGCACCGAGCCTGACATGGTGCTCGAACTCATGAAACTGTGAGATCATTATGTGAATCGAAACCGTGAGTCAGACACTTAACCCACTGAGCCACCCAGGTGCCTGAGAAGTATCTTCTGAAGATGAAGGACAAGAAAAGCTGAGTTAAATGATAACATCCCTCAAGAATTCCATCAATTTTTCTCTTTACAGAGGCACTGTTTCTAGATATCACCACTAAGGAACTCACCATTGCCAAATCAAAAGGAATTCTCAATCTTTCAAGATGGTACTCATCATATCTTCCTGTGAAAACAATACTAGAAATCGGGATATTTGTGTATAAAAGGGAATCCTTGCTATGTGCCCTTAGTATGTTTGTATTCAATAGGCTTTTTGGAAACAGCATCCTTACAGAAGCTTGGCTTCTCAAGGGACACAGATTCGGAACACCTCTCACCTAAACTCTGGAGACACATGTAGCTTCTCCATTTTATCTGTGGCCAGGTTGTCTGGTTCACTATATTGACATAAGGGAGAACCTAGTTACCTTACCCAAGGAGTAACCTACATGAAGGAAAGCTGTTAAGAGAAAAGTGTAAGCCTCATCATCTACCTGACTGAATGCTCTATTTCAAATGCTTATGATGACTATGTGTTTCAGTAATTTACCTTTTGCTTGTTTTACCGAGAAAGGGAAAATTAGGTTATGAGTGACTTCCTAAAAAGAACAGGCATTGATGAATTGCTGGCCAGATTTTTAGCTAGGAACATTTTTCTTCTTTCCTTTCCTTTCCTTTCCTTTCCTTTCCTTTCCTTTCCTTTCCT
>NW_026057589.1:3244876-3305802 GCF_023721935.1 Panthera uncia | reverse complement strand
CTTTCCTTTCCTTTCCTTTCCTTTCCTTTCCTTTCCTTTCCTTTCCTTTCCTTTCCTTCCCTTCCCTTCCCTTCCCTTCCCTTCCCTTCCCTTCCCTTCCCCTCCCTTCCCTTCCCTTTCCTTCCTTCCTTCCTTCCTTCCTTCCTTCCTTCCTTCCTTCCTTTCTTTTCTTTCTTTCATTCTCACAACTTCACTACCATAGTAGATGTTTTTAATCCCACTTTCAAATTAAGAATCTGATATTCAGCAGTCATATTCAGAGAAATAAAGTAACTTGTTTGAGGTCACACAGCTGGAGAGTGATGAGACTTTGAAATCCAGGTCATAAGCCAAAACAGAAGAGGACACATTGGGATCACAGACCCGAATTTGTATCTGATTTTGCACTTGACTAAGTGACCCTCTTTCTCAAGATCCTGTAAAGTCATGATAAAAATCATACCTGCTCCAGGATGTTATGAGATTATAGGAAGCTAAAGTATTCAGCACGCTTCCTGGTACACAGTCAATAAATAGCATCTACAGTTACTATGATAATATTATTGCCACGAGTATTTTCCACCTAAGTATAAGATCCTAGCAGATAAGGAACTTAATTTTCCTCCTTATTGCTCTACTCCTAGTGTCTAGTAAGTGGCAAATAATACATGCTAAATAGATACAGCATCTGTGAAATAACAGAGCTAAAGGATCCTGGCCACTCTTGTGCATCATCTTACTATAGTGACTTCTCATACAGTAGACTAAAATCAGAAAGTCATTAAAGCTAACAATTAAGTAATGTTAAATATTCAAACTCCACCTTCTTTTGGTTCAGCAAGAAGAGCAGAATCAAGTGATTTCCCTAGGTAATTGACCAGAGACTCAACAGGGCATCAATAGTCAGTGTAAACCCCAATAGGCCTGGTGCCATTCATGCTCTACCTGGTGGGCTGCTCTTCCCCTTCCTGGGAACTCTCCCAGACAGGTTCTGTTGCATGGCAAAGGGATTCTCTTACTCAAAATGCACTCTTTGGGAAGGCCGCCATAGGAAGAAACTTGAATTTGAGAGATGGAGCATTAATTTTCTGGTCCTGAAAAAGAATGATACCTACAGGATGGAAAAGGTACTGAGAATCTGGTAGTACATGTCACCAGGATAGCCATTACCTCTTCTTCCTTGTCAGATCATCTTTCCTCTTTTTTTGCCTCTAAGATTTTTGTTGGGATGCACACAGTTGAGGCATGAAATCATCTCATCACCACTGTTAAAAGAGGAACTGATGCATAGTAAAAATTTTGAGTTTGAGCAAAAATCAGTTTGAACTGGGCAGCACCATACCAGGAGTAATTAGGAGTGCTCCACCAACAGCAGCTGGAGGAAAGGGTGAAAGCAAAACAAGGGAATTATTTGATTGGCTATAACTTCAGTGTTTGCCATATTTGGAAAAAACTAGTTGGTTATGATTGGTTACTCTTTTTGATTTCTTAACCTTGAGGCATTTACAGGTTTAGGTTTTTGATTGCTTATGTGGGCTACTAAGGTATTAGAATCACCTTTAATGGCCTCCTTGTTAATTAATTTAACACCACTGTAAAACACTTTTAAGATTCATAGCATGATAGTGATTTTGATGAGTAAAATAATCTAAAAACTGGGAGGACTATCAGTTGTAATCTATTCTGAAAGACGAGCCCTATTAGATTCACTTGGAGAAGCTGTAAAATAAATGAATACTTACCTACCTCCTTACCTATCTACATTCATACACACGTACATATCCTAAGACACATCATTATCTCAGCTATGCTGGAAAGTGGGACCAGGAGACTATTTTTAACAAGTCTCTCTGGTGATTTGATGCCCTGACAGGTTATAGAACTACTGATATAATCAAAGATACTCATTTTACAGATGGGATGAGTGAAACCCAGAATAAGTAACTCCCTAATTATTGGCAAAGACTATATTCTGTGTATTATTCTGGTAATATTTCTATGACACAAAGCAATATCTATATAATTGTGTCAGCCTTCTTTCATTTTTTTTTGGCATGGTTAAGTTTTAAAGACCCCAAGTCCCTCATCTTCTCGTGAAACTTTACTTTCCAACAAGTTATGGTATTTAAATTTCTACACAATTCATACAGCAATAATTTTAGGGGTATGTATGCTTTATCTAAAACAACATATTTCAAACAAGAAATGATCAGAGGATGAGTAGAAATAGGATTTAGAGACAATCGGGAAGATGGAATGAATATAAATGGTTCTTAGTAGTATAAACCATGACAATATAATTTTTCCTTGAAGTGATGCTATTCAGAAGCAATAAATTACTGCATAGTATTCTTATGGTTCATACAATATTTAAAATTAACAAAGTCCCATTGAACATGGGGGTCATTGCTACTTAAAATTTGTGAAGTACTATGTGCATTTAAGTGAAACAATAGAGAATCCATATAAAACTTTCATTAATAGGTGTTTTTGGTACATTTTGGCAAGAAGCAGATACCATTGGGGGGTTGGTAGCAATAGCTGATGGGTGCCCTGACTATTCTGTGCATCTGGAGAGATGTCCAAGAGAGTCAAAGTCCAAGGGGAAGTTTTAGATATGTTATATGAAGTTCAGATGTTCCTTCATTTGTAATTTCAGGTTCCTCTTTACTAGTTCAGAGATCTTAAGGAGACTATTGAACACTGATAACCCTACCTTTTCCATTCTGTACTATTTCACATTGGTGTTACAAAGTTTGAGGTGCTACATGCAAAATGTTTTAGCATGATGTTTACCACCAAGTAAATGCTTGTTAATGTCATTACTATTGCTGTTATTGTCATTAGATTAAGTTAAAATGAAAGAGCAAATCCGTCTAGTTGAAGAAACTTGAGCATCTGTTCCTAGTGATTGATTTACAAAGTTGGCAAATTCTCCTGCCATTTTCATCATTGGACTTTAATCTTACCAGCATTTCTCAGCTTGAAGATGTGTGGATGGGTGTCCATCTGATGGATCAGCCTTTTTGATGCTCTCAAATAGAGTCACATGTGTATACATGTGTATATTCCTTCATTTATCTATTTTTCTTAGTTGAGACCAGATTCTACATATTATACTGACAGGTTTTTATTTAAATTATACATATATAGTTCAGGGTCAGTCCCCAATTCATCATTTTCAACCCTCAATAAAACTAAATTTATGTATATATTAATATATGTTAATATATATTATATTATATACTATATGTTATATATAGATAGAGAGAGAGACTATACTCTTTATAAAATTAGCTCAAAATGGATAACAGAGCTAAATGTAATGCATGAAAATATAAGGCTCCTTTAAAATAGCATAAGAGAAAATATAGATGACTTTGAGTTTGGCAATGATATTTTAGATGCAACACTGAGACACGATACATGAAAGAAAGAATTAATAAGCTGGACTTCCTTAAAATTAAACATTTTTGTTTCACAAAAATACTCTCTGGGAATGAAAAAACCAAGCCACAAAATAAGAGAAAATATTTGTGAAAGATATCTGAGATAGGACTTTTATCCAAAATATACAAAGAACTCTTAAAACTCAGCAATAAAGGGGCACCTAGGTGGCTCAGTCGGTTGAGTGTCCAACTTTTGCTCAGGTTACAATCTCGTGAGTTTATGCCCCACATAAGGCTCTCTGCTGTCAGTGCAAAGCTTGCTTTGGATCCTCTATCCCCGCCTCTCTCTGCTCCTCCCCTGCTTCCACTCTCTCTCTCTCTCTCAAAATAAATAAACATAACAACAACAAAAAACCCTCAACAATAAAAAGTCAACGAACACCTGACTGTGATATTGTGATATAATAAATTAGCAAAGCCTCTGTAATTTCCTAAGCAATAAAGGGGCTAGGAACATTTTCTGTTCTAATATTTGAACTTTGACCCTAGCTCCTGACCCAGAACTCTGTGTCAGGAGCTCTTAAATCCCTTGGAATTTCTTGAGCAATAGGAGCATCTTTTGTTCCAGTAAGGCAGTTCTCTAGTGGCCTTCTAGATAGCTTCATTCAGGATGGGGCTATTTACCAGAAAGACCAATCATGATTAGAGGCTTGAGCTGTTAGCTCCACCCTTCATCCTCCAGAGAAAGGAGAGAAGCTGGAGATTGAGTGAGTAACTGACCATGCCTGCATGATGAAACCTCTATAAAAATTTCTGAACCAAGGGATTTGGATCACTTCCAGGTTGGTGAGCACTTGGAGTGCTGGAGAGGGCATGGAAGCTCTGCTGCCTTCTCACATCCTTTGCTTCAGGCATCTCTTTCATCTAGCTGTTCTTTTCATAATAAACCCCTATCTGGTAAGTAAACTGTTTTCCTGAGTTCTGTGAATTATTCTAGCAAGTTATCAAACATAAGAAGTGGGTTGTGGGAATCTAATTTTAGCCAAGTTGGACAGAAGGTTGTAGCTAACCTGGGGACCCACTACTTGTGTTTGATGTCTGAAGTGGGGAGCAGTCTTGTTGGAGTGTACCCTTAGTCTGTGGGGTCTGTCTTAACTCTAGTTACTGTCAGAACTGAATCAAATTGAACTGAATTGAATTGAAGCGAAGTGAAGTGCACTCACTACTGTCAGAGAATTGGTTGGTGTGTGAAAAACATCCACACATCTCATGTCAGCATATTGTGAGTGTGAGTGAAGGAGAAACAAAAGTTTTTGTTTTGTTTTTTTTTTTCTCTTACACCAACTAAAAATTGGGCCAAAGACTATAACAGACACCTCACCAAATAAGATATACAGATGGCAAATAAACATACGAAAAGATATTACACATCTTATGTCATCGGGGAAATGCAAATTAAAACAACAATGGGATACCACTACCCCCTGATTGGAATGGCCAAAATGCAGAACACCAATTACTGATGAATATGTATATCAACAAGCATTTACATTCTTTGCTGGTGGGAATGCAAAATGGTACAGCTACTTTGGAATACAGTTTAGCAGTTTCCTACAAAACTAAGCACAGTCTTACTCTATAATCCAGCAACCATGCTGGTATTTACCTAAAGGAGTTATAAACTTATATGCATACAAATAAATGCACACAGATGCTTATAGCAGCTTTATTCATAATAACCAAAACTTGGAAGCAGCCAAGATGTCCTTTAGTAAGTGAATGGATAAATAATATATGTTATATCCAGGCAATGGACTACTATTCAGTGCTAAAAAGAAATGAGCTATCAAATCGTGAAAAGACATGGAGGAAACTTAAATGCATATTGCTAAGTGAAAGAAGCCAATCTGGAAAGTCTACATATTGTATGATTCCAACTGCATCACATTCTGGAAAAGGCAAACCTATGGAGACAGGAAAAAGATCAGTGGTTGCCAGGCTTTAGGGGGAAGGGAAATGGAAGGATGAAAAAGTAGAGCACACAGACCATTTTCAGGGCAGTGAAACTAATCTGTATAATACTATAATGGTGGATACAGGTCATATCATATATGTCATGTCATATGTCCAAACCCATAGAACATACAACACCAAGACTGAACTCTGATGTGAACTATGGACTTTGGATGAATAATAACATGTTAATATAGGTTCATTAAGTGTAACAAACATACAACTCTGATGAGGCATGTTGATACTGGGGGAATCAATGTGCATGTTGGGGCAGTGGGTATATAGGAAATTCCTGTACACTCTTTTTTAATATTTATTTATTTATTTTGAGAGAGGGAATGCAAACAGGGAGGAGGAGCAGAGAGAGGGAAAGAGAGAAATCCCAAGTAGGCTCCACGCTGTCAGTACAGAGCTGGACAGGGGGCTTGAACCCACAAACTGTGAGATAATGACCTGAGCCCAAATCAAGAGTCAGACAATTAACTGACTGAGCCACCTAGGTGCCCCAGAAACTTCTCAGTTTTGTTGTAAATCTAAAATTGCGCTGAAAAATACAGTACATTAAAAAAAAAAAGCACTAAATTTCCTCTTGCTGTCAGTCACTGTCTTTTATCTCTTCAGTCATAAGAAGGATCTATCATCTTTTTGTTTTTCTTACTCATCTTTTCTTTGAAGGCAATAACTCCAAGCTTTGGAAGGACAACAGAAACCCAAACTTGAATACCCTAGATAGTTAAAAAACTGCTGTCACAGTTCTCTTGGGAGGAAAGGAGATCACAAGGGGTACAGTGTTTTCTTTCAATATCAGACAATTAAAATTAGACATGATACAACAGTGAAAGCTATAAAATGAGAAAGGTATGCCTTTCAAGAAATAGCCAGAGTCCAAAATGTAGACCACGATGTTTAGAAACTGAATTCTTCATTTCTGTGAAATTTCAAGAAAGCCTAGCATTAACATGATTACTTCTGGGTGATGGAAAGTGAGAGCAGCTATTTCTTTCCTTCCTTTCTCCTTCATTTCTCTCTTCCCCTGTTTCTTTCTTCCTTTCTCCTTTTCTTTCTTTTTCTTTCTTTCTTCTCTCATTCTTTCTTCTCTCTCTTCTCTCTCTCTCTTTTCTTATTTGTTCCAATTTTTTATAGTTAAAAAAGCTATTTAACATAATTTCTAAAAATCTAAAATGTGCATGAGTTACTGAGGGGAATGATGGAAGACAGTGCCAGCATCTTGAGCTGTTGGAGCAGATGACATCAATGTCCCTGCCAATCCTGTGATTTTAAAGACCTCCTGACTCCCAGCCCCAACTCTCTCCTCTGTATCTCCCTGCTTCTTCAGATGACACAGGGAAGTTAAAATCTATTCTTGGCCCTATTTGGACTTCAATAAAGCAGGTTGGACTAGAAAAAGAGACAACTGTGCAACTATTCAAAAAGTGTGATGTCAGATTCCTTAAATAGGTGGGAAACAGACATAGTATTCAGATAGAAGTGATCAAATATAACCAAAAAAAATCTTTTCATTTTTAAGTTTTGTGGCTGAAAGTCAAGCTGTGTCTCTAAAATGAAATGGCTTCAAATGTAGTGTACAGCACCATTAACCTAACCTCCTAAAATGAAAACCAGGGTCCTCTGATCAAGGGCATTATTCTTTTATTCAGAAAGTCACCATGGGAACAATCAGTAAGCAAAATATAATGCTATCAGAAATTTAGAACTGTGATTTGAGAAGCAGTAAAGTCCTGTCAGCTGTACTGATGAAGGAGATAAGACAGAAAAATCTTCTAAGCTAACTTAAATTATGACAGATGAGACAAGATACATCTTGCATTTGGAAGTGATAAATATATTGGTCAGTGGCATTTGAAGATAGCAATTGATAATCATTTTGATTCTATAACAGTTAAACATAATTCATGTATGCTCAATTTATTCAAATCCTCTTGGCTAAGGAAGATATAATTTGTAATATACTAGACTTAGTATGAAATCTGACTTTTGTGGATTATTTTTTATTATCTTAATATGAATTTAGGCCAAGGGTCCCTGTTAGATAACCTTACTTTGGAGACCAAATGACTGGCTTTTAATCTTGTAGTTAGAAATCCAATCCTCTCATTGCTCTAGAGTTGACTGGGTCTGAGGACGTCATGTCAAGGTAACAAAAGTCACTACAGATTGACCTATACAAACAGAAATGCAAATATATCCATTCAATTTTTATTCAAGTAACAGCTACTGAGCACCTATCCTATTCTCTATAATGAAGCGTAAGATACTCTTCGTATGCAATGTGTTTGCCAATCATGTAAGTCTCACCTCAGGGAAAGTATGTGGGAAGCAAATTATCAAAGTTGCTTGGTGAGCATAAAATTTGCATGCAAAAATAGTTATATGATTTTAATGTTTAAAGAGAACAGGTTAGGATAACCTGAAGCTTTCATTCTCTAAACAGTCACAGTTTTACTGGTCAAACCAGCGATTGCAATCGTGGCTCCTTCTGTCTTGTTCATGTGCCATATTCTCAAGGCAATAATACCTCGTATATCTTTTAGTCTCATCATGGTGTGAGCCAGAGATGTGTGAATAATGCCTTCAGGTTGACAATTTTGCCATAACATCCAATGATTAGGTTGTTCTATGTGTTTTTACTGAATTTTTCTAGATGAAAGATGGACTGGAAAATGATGATAGTCTTGAGAAATTCATTTCTGTTCCATTCTCACAGCCTCTGTGTCTGGGCACTTGACTGGGTTCTGCCTCTAACACAAAGAATAGAAGCATTTGTATAACAATGTGGGCCTTTGAAATGCCTATTCCAGCTGCATTTCAGAGAAAGCTTGCCCCAGCTGTAGAATGAATGCCTCAATCAAAGCTACAGCTGGGGTCCTCTAGTGAAGAATGGAGTCTTTCTGGAAAAAGGAAGGCCAGGAGGAAGGTGCTTCATGGGACCAAGAAAGACTCTTGCATTTTGTTAACAGTGAGGACAAATGGCCAAGAATCTACCAAAAGTCACTGAGGAAAACATGTATTAAGGTACAGTTCATTTTCACATGAATTATAGAAGCATTCTGTTAACATCCAAGTAAATAACAGAAATTCCTGCTGGCAATTTGTTTTGAAACAAAGGGGAGTTTTCATTTTCCATAAATTTATGTATTTATAGACAAAAATCAGTAGGTTCATTCATTTTGATGAAATTATGGTCTCTTCCGTAGGTTTAATCCCAGGTGGTGTATATCTCTTTTTGTTTATGAGATAATAGAAACTAGATTCAAGTCAGAACATAAAACAGGAATAACACTTAGGCACATAGGAAGCAAAAGATAAAAAAAAAGTAATTGATTAAGAAAACATATGACAATATATAGATTCAGAAATATACACCAAGTATACATTTTCATTAAATGAGAGAATGATGGGACTTGGAACACCTTCACCTGAAAACTTGAATTTAAACACTAGCTTGGCACACACAGCTTCTCTTCTGCTGTCCTGTCTGCTGCTCCTGTGTGGTATATTCAATTAACTTCCGTCTCCTTTGAATGAATGAATGAATGAATGAATGAATACTAGCTTAATAAAAATAAAATCTATTTTCATTTGAGACGAGTACTGAGTTCTCTTAACCTGCCAACATTTAGGCATTAATTTCTGAATTGCTATTGAGGGAAGGGTCAGATTCATGATGTCATAGATGACATAGCAAAGACTCTTGAGTTGACTGAACTAATTTTCTATTTTAATTAACTAGAAAAGCACTTCTCAGATTTTAATGTGCAAAGGATTATGTGAGAATCTTGTTAAAACAGATTCTGACTTATCATCAGGCCTGAAGTAAGACCTGAGTTACTGCATTTCTAGCAAGCACCCAAGTAAGGTTGACTGTGCTGACCTACAAACCATACTTTGAATTGCAAGGAACTAGAAGACGCCTCTCTCCTTTAAATTATAATATAAACATAAAATAATTCAACTTTCAGAAATAAATCTATAAAATATTAGAAAAAGATATATGTAAAACTTATCAGCCTCAAATCATATACTTAGAAGAAAAGTTATGTTTGTGGACATAAATTAAGATGTATTGATGTTGAATAAAGTCAAATTCGAAGTTTTTAATTTCCACTTACATTAGAATTTGTAGCTACTAAGGATGTTTTTTTTTCCTTTCCAAATTTAAAAATGTATCAACTTGTGTGTCAGAATGTAATGAGTGTGCTTAAAATATCAAGCTAATTAAATTAGTGAGGATTTTTATTTATTATTTATGTATCTGAGGCTTTGTACATGCTCTACCCTTGCTTCTCATCATTGTTGCATGCAGCATATCCAAATTTTTCTAAGCTAAAATCAAGTAAACTCTTCCCTTATGTTCCCTGGCAGAGTCATAATCATCTCTACCCTGCTTCTTTAATTCCCTGTCATGGCATAGCTATTTCTCTAGTTATCTGGTATCTCCCTAATTTTTTTTTTTTTTTTACATATTCCTTTGACACAGATTTCCTCATTGGCCAAACTCTACTCAGGCATCCCTGGACTCTTTCCATTATGCCTGACTTTTTAACTTTGTGTGTGTCTCTGCATTTTTCAATTTTTGCACGGATCCTGCAAAGTCTATTGAACGTGCCTGTCCCACCTCCACCCCCGACTTTGATATCTGATTAGCTTTGGTATCTGATCAGGTACCTTAACCTGCACCACTCCCTGGGTGATGTCTGATCACTCTGGCCTATCTTCAGCGAGAATATTCTTAACAATCTTTGATCCACTGATCCCCAGCCTATTTTTTGACTATAAATCCCCACTTGCTCATTCAGAGTTGAGTCTGATTTCTCTCTCCCACCTCAAGACCCCATTGAAGTGGTCCCTACAGTGTATTGCCATGTCCCCTTTGAATAAAGTCTCCCTTACCATTTTCAAGAAGTGTCGTGAATACACACACACACACACACACACACATATATGTATATATACCTATATATTCAATATGTATATATGTATTCATATATAATGTATTCAATATATATATATATGTATGTATATACATGTATGTACATACATATATATATTCCTACATTCTTTCTGACTGGATAGTAAGCTCTGGATGTCAGAATATGTGGAATGGTTAAGAAGTCATCTGTTGTCCTAGGTTTACATTCTGTTTCTATGTTGCCATGATGTCTAGTCTTAAAAATGTATCATCTTGGACAATACTTTGTGATGTGGATTCTGGTACTGTAACTCTATTGGTGAATTCTGCAACTACTGGAAAGGGCAAAGAAGCTCAGACCTTTACCACTCAAAGCCAAATGCTCACTCATCAATAAGAAGATAGAATAGAGGAAAACAGGGGCGCCTGGGTGGCTCAGTCGGTTGAGCGGCCGACTTCGGCTCAGGTCATAATCTCGTGGTCCATGAGTTCGAGCCCCGCGTTGGGCTCTGTGCTGACAGCTCAGAGCCTGGAGCCTGTTTTGGATTCTGTGTCTCCCTCTCTGACCCTCCCCTGTTCATGCTCTGTCTCTCCCTGTCTCAAAAAAAAAAAAAAAAAACACCCCAAAAAAAACCATTAAAAAAATTAAAAAAAAAGAATGGAGGAAAACAGCATAAATATTTCTTTGCTGTTCCCCTGTGATGGTTTGCAGTGCCAATTTTACATCCACTGGAGGCCAGAAATCATTCCTGGCATATTTAAATAATTCACATTTAATTTAAACATTGGTATCTTAGGCTTAGGTATGCTTCTTTTTTGGTTTCTGTTTGTTCTCTTGATTTTTTATTTTTTATTTTTTTTGTCCTGCCTTTCTTTAGATGACTTAAACATTTTTACAATGTCTTTTTATTTTTCTATAGTGTTTATGAGTTTATCTCTTTATATAGTCATTTTCTTTATACACACACACATATACTCACACACATGTACACACACATATGTGTGTGTATGTGTGTGTATACATAATCTCAAGGCTACTAGAGTCATCCTTTACCACTTCACATCATTTTGCCTTGTTTACATTTCTTAACTCTCCAGCGTTTATAACATAATTATCCTGAATATTTCTTTTACATACATTGTGAACCATATCAGACAGTATTATAACTCTTAAGTTGACCATCAGACATAATGTAGAAACTCAAGAGAAAGATAATTTTGCTGTGTATATAGAATTCTGGGTTAATGGTTCTTTTCTTTCAGCATTAAAAATGTGCTACTCCCTTCTGGCTTCCATTGTTTCTGATAGTACATCTGTTGTCATTCAAATTGTTTTCCCACCATTTTTCTGTTATCATGTTTTTTCTTTGTCTTTGGTTTTCTTCCTTTTTTTTTATTTTTCCTTTCTTTCTTTCTTTCTTTCTTTCTTTCTTTCTTTCTTTCTTTTATGTTTCTTTATTTTTGAGAGAGACACACACACACACACAGAGTGCAAGCAGGAGAGGGGCAGAGAGAGAGGGAGACACAGAATCTGAAGCAGATTCCAGGCTCTGAGCTGTCAGCACAGAGCCCAACGTGAGGCTCAAACTCAGGAACAGTGAGATCATGACCTGAGCTTAAAGTCAGGCGCTTAACTGACTGAGTCACTCAGGCATCTCTATTTATTTATTTATTTATTTTTAATTTATATCCATGTTAGTTAACATATAGTGCAATAATGATTTCAGGAGTAGAATTCAATGATTCATCACCTAGATATAACACCCAATTCTCATCCCAACAAATGTCCTCTTTAATGGCCCTTACTCATTTAACCCATCCCCCAACTCAAAACCCCTCCAGTAACCCTCTTTTTGTTCTCTGTATTTAAGAGTCTCTTATGTTTTGTCCCCTTTCCTGTTCTTATATTATTTTTGCTTCCCTTCACTTATGGTCATCAGTTTTGTATCTTAAATTCCACATATGAGTGAAGTCATATTTGTCTTTCTCTGACTAATTTTGCTTAGCTTAATACACTCTAGTTCCATCCATGTTGTTGCAAATGGCAAGATTTCATTCTTTCTGAAACTGCCAAGTAATGTTCCGTTTTATATGTATACCACATCTTTATTTATTCATTAGTCGATGGACATTTGGGTTCTTTCCATATTTTGGCTATTGTTGATAGTGTTGCTATAAACATTGGTGTGCATATGCCCCTTTGAAACAGCACACCTGTATCCCTTGGATAAATACCTAGTAGTGCAATTGCTGGGTCGTAAGGTAGTTCTATTTTTAATTTTTTGAGGAACCTCCATCCTGTTTTTCAGAGTAGCTGTACCAGTTTGCGTTCCCACCAGCAGTGTAAAAGGGTTCTCCTTTCTCTGAATCCTCACTAACATCTGTTGTTGCTTGAGTTGTTAATTTCAGCCATTCTTACTGGTGTGAGGTGGTATCTCATTGTGGTTTTGATTTGTATTTCCCTAATGATGAGTGATGTTGAACATTTTTTCATGGTTCTGTTAGCCATCTGGGTGTCTTCTTTGGAGAAGTGTCTATTCATGTCTTTTGCCCATTTCTTCACTGGATTATTTGTTTTTTGGGTATTGAGTTTGAAAAGTTCTTTATAGATTTTGGATACTAACCCTTTATCAGCTATGTCATTTGTAAATATCTTCTCCCATTCTGTCGGTTGCCTTTTGGTTTGCTGATTTTTTCCTTTGCTGTGCAGAAGCTTTTTATCTTGATGATAGTTCATTTTTGCTTTTGTTTCCCTTGCCTCTGGAGATGTGTTGAGTAAGAAGTTGCTGTGGCCAAGGTCAAAAAGGTTTTTGCTTGCTTTCTTCTCTAGGATTTTGATGGCTTCCTGTCTAGTTCTTTCATTCATTTTGAGTTTATTTTTGTGTATTGTGTAAGAAAGTGGTTCAGGTTCATTTTTCTGCATGTCACTGTCCAATTTTCTCAACACTATTTGCTGAAGAGACTGTCTTTGTTCCATTGGATATTCTTTCCTGCTTTGTCAAAAATTAGTTGTCCATATGTTTGTGGGTCCATTTCTGGGTTCTCTCTTCTGTTCCATTGATCAGAGTGTCTCTTTCTGTGCCAGTACTATACTGTCTTAATGGTTACAGCTTTGTAATACAGCTTGAAGTCCGGGATTGTGATGCCTCTAGCTTTAGTTTTCTTTTTCTTGATTGCTTTGGCTAATTGGGATCTTCTCTCATTCCACATAAAATTTTGGGTTGTTTATTCCAGTTCTGTGAAGAATCTTGCTGTTATTTTGATAGGGACTGCATTGAATATGTAGATTGCTTTGGGTAGTATTGACATTTTAACAATATTTGTTGTTCCAGTCCATGAGCATGGAATGTTTTTCCATTTTTTTGTGTCTTCTTCAATTTCTTTCATAAGCTTTTTATCGTTTTCAGTGTAAAGATTTTTCACTCCTTTAGTTAGGTTTATTCCTAGGTATTTTATGGTTTGGGGTACAATTGTAAATGGGATCGCTTCTTTGATTTCTCTTTCTGCTGCTTCTTTATTAGTATATAGAAATTCAACCAATTTCTGTACATTGATTTTATGTCCTGTGACTTTGCTGAATTCATGGATGACTCTAACAGTTTCTTGCTGGAATCTTTTGGGTTTTCCACATAGAGTATCATGTTGTCTGCAAATAGTGAAAGTTTGACTTCCTCCTTGCTGATTTGGATGTCTTTTATTTCTTTGTTCTCCTCTGATGCCTGAGGCTGGGGCTTCCAACACTATGTTGAATAATAGTTGTGAGAGGGGACATCTTGTCGTGTTCCTGACCTTAGGGAGAAAGCTCTCAGTTTTCCCCATTGAGTATGATATTAGCATTGGATCTTTCATATATGGCTTTTATGATCTTGAGGTATGAGCCTTCTATCTGTACTCTCTTAAGGGTTTTTGTTTTTTGTTTTTTGTTTTATCAAGAAAGGATGCTGTAGTCAGATGCTTTTTATGTATCTATTGAAAGGATTATGTGGTTCTTATTCTTTCTTTTATCAAGGTGATGCATCACATTTATTGAACCAGCCCTGCATCCCAGGAATAAATTGCATTTGATCATGGTGATAATTCTTTTAATGTATTGTTGGATCCAGTTGGCTAGTATCTTGTTGAGAATTTTTGCATGCATGTTCATCAGCAAAATTGATCTCTAGTTCTACTTTTTAGTGGGATCTTTGTCTGGTTTTGGAACCAAGGTAATGCTGGCCTCATAGAATAAGTTTGGAAGTTTTCCTTCCATTTATATTGTTTGGAACAGCTTCAAAAGAATAGGTGTCAACTCTTCTTTAAATGTTTGGTAGATCATGCCAGTCAGAGTGGCCAAAATGAACAAATCAGGAGACTATAGATGCTGGAGAGGATGCAGAGAAATGGGAACCCTCTTGCACTGTTGGTGGGACTGCAAACTGGTCCAGCCACTCTGGAAAACAGTGTGGAGGTTCCTCAAAAAATTAAAAATAGACCTACCCTATGACCCAGCAATAGCACTGCTAGGAATTTACCCAAGGGATACAGGAGTACTGATGCATAGGGGCACTTGTACCCTAATGTTTATAGCAGCACTCTCAACAATAGCCAAATTATGGAAAGAGCCTAAATGTCCATCAACTGATGAATGGATAAAGAAATTGTGGTTTATATACACAATGGAGTACTATGTGGCAATGAGAAAGAATGAAATATGGCCCTTTGTAGCAACACGGATGGAACTGGAGAGTGTTATGCTAAGTGAAACAAGCCATACAGAGAAAGACAGACACCATATGGTTTCACTCTTATGTGGATCCTGAGAAACTTAACAGAAACCCATGGTGGGGGGTGGGGGGGAGAAAAAAAAGGTTAGAGTGGAAGACAGCCAAAGCATAAGAGACTCTTAAAAACTGAGAACAAACTGAGGGTTGATGGGGGGTGGGAGGGAGGGGAGGGTGGGTGATGGGTATTGAGGAGGGCACCTTTTGGGATGAGCACTGGGTGTTGTATGGAAACCAATTTGACAATACTTCATATATTGAAAAAAAAAATGGTAGAAATCCCCTGGAAAGCCATCTGGCCCTGGACTCTTGTTTTTGAGGAGATTTTTTTATTACTGAATCAATTTCTTTGCTGGTTATGGGTCTGTTCAAATTTTCCATTTCTTCCTATTTTATTTTGGTAGTTTATATGTTTCTAGGAATTTGTTCATTTCTTCCAGATTGCCCAATTTATTGACTTATAATTGCTCATAATATTCTCTTACTATGATTTGTATTTCTACAGTGTTGGTTGTGATCTCTCCTCTTTCATTGTGTATTTTATTAATTTGGGTCCTTTCCTTTTTAATTTTGATCAAACTGGCCAGGAGTTTATCAATTTTGTTAATTCCTTCAAAGAACCAGGCCCTGGTTTCATTGATCTGTTCTACTTTTTTTTTTTAATGTATTTTGATAGCATTGATTTCTGCTCTAATCTTTATTATTTCCCATCTTCTGCTGGTTTTGCATTATATTTCATGTTCTTTTTCCAGCGCTTTAAGATATGAGGTTAGCTTGTGCATCTGAGACCTTTCTTCCTTCTTTAGGAAGGCCTAGAGTGCTATATATTTCCCTCTTATGACTGCCTTTGCTGCATTCCAGAGTTTTTAACTGTTGTGTTGTTATTTTCATTGGCTTCCATGTACTTTTTAATTTCCTTAATTTCTTGGTTAACCCAATCATTCTTTAGTAGGATGTTCTTTAATCTCCAAGTTTTTGTTATCTTTCCAAATTTTTTCTTGTGTTTGATTTCGTGTTTCATAATGTTGTAGTCTGAAAATATGCACGATATGTTCTCGATCTTTTTGTACTTGTTGAGGACTGATTTGTTTCCTAATATGTGATCTATTCTGGAGAATGTTCCCTGTGCACTCAAGAAGAATGTGTATTCTGCTGCTTTAGGATGAAATGTTCTGAATATATCTGTTAAGTCCATCTGATCTAGTGTGTCATTCAAAGCCACTGCTTCCTTGTCTGCTTAAATGTATATCTATTGCTATAAGTGGGGTGTTAAAGTCTCCTACTATTATGGTATTATTATCAGTGATTTTCTGTATGTTTGTGATTAATTGATTTATATATTTGGGTACTTCCACGTTTGGAGAATAAATGTTTACAATTGTTAGATCTTCTTGGTGGATAGACCCCTTAATAATGATATAATGACCTTCTTCATATATTGTTGCAGTCTTTATATTAAAATCTAGATTGTCTGATATAAGTATGGCTACTCTGTCTTCCTTTTGATGATCATTAGCATGATAGATGGTTTTCCATCCCCTCACTTGCAATCTGAAGGTAACTTGAAGTCTAAAATGGGTCTCTTGTAAAGATCATATAGATGGATTTTGTTTTCTCGTCCATTCTGTTACCCTGTGTCTTTTGATTGGAGAGTTTAGTCCATTGACCTTTAGAATGAGTACTGAAAGATATGAGTTTATTGCCATTGTGTTGCCTATAGAGTTGGTGTTTCTGGTGATGTTCTCTGGTCCTTTCTAGTCTTTGTTGCTTCTGTTTTTGTTTGTTTTTTTGTTTTTTTGATTGTTTGTTTTGTTTTGTCTTTTCTTCCCTCAGAGAGTCCCCCTTAAAATTTCTTGGAGTGCTGGTTCAGTGGTCACAAACTCCTTTAGTTTCTGTTTGTCTGGGAAACTCTTTATCTTTCCTTCTATTTTGAATGAAAGACTTGCTGGATAAAGAATTCTTGGCTGCATATTTTTACAATTCAGCATATTGAATATATCCTGCCACTCCTTTCTGGCCTGCCAAGTTTCTGTGGATAGGTCTGCTGTGAGCCTGATTTGTCTTCCCTTGTTGGTTAAGGACTTTTTTCCTTTGCTGCTTTCATAATTCTTTTCTTGTCTGTGTATTTTGTGAGTTTGAATATGATACACCTTGTTGATGGTCGGTTTTTATTGAATCTAATGGAAGTACTCTGTGCTTCTTGGATTTTTATGTCTTTATCTTTCCCCAAATTAGGTAAATTTTCTGCTATAATTTGCTCACATAAACCTTCTGCTCATTTTTCTCTCTCTCTTCATCTTCTGGGACTCCTATGATTTGGATGTTATTCCTTTTTAATAAGTCACTGAGTTCTCTAATGCTTGTATCATGCTCTTTTGCCTTAGTTTCCCTCTTTCTTCTGCTTCATTTTTCTCCATAATTTTTTCTTCTCTATTGCTGATTCTCTGCTCTGCTTCGTCCATCCTTGTCACCTTGGCATCCTTTTGAGATTACATCTCAGTTATAACATTTTTAATTTTGTCCTGACTAGATTTTACTTCTTTTCTTCTCTGCAGAAAGGGATTCTATGCTTTTTTCAACCACAGCTAGTTTTCCTATTATTGTGGTTCTAAATTCTAGTTCAGACATCTTGCTTATACCTGTGTTGATTAAGCCCCTGGCTGTCATTTCTTCTACTTCTATCTTTTGGGGTGAATTCCTTCATTTTTTCATTTTGGAAGAAGAAAGAGAGTTAATAAAATAAAAAATTAAAATTCAAAAATTTAAAACAAAACAAAAAGTCAAATAAAGGAAGTTAGATCCTAGATGTGTTTTGGTCTGGTTGTTGAAAGAAACTTAATACAATAGAGAAAAAAAGGGAAAGAAAAGAAAGAAATGAAGAAAAAGAAAAAATCTAAAAATTAAAAATTATGTAATAAAATAGAATAAAATCAAATTTAAAAATGAAATAGAATAAAAAAATTACAAAAAATAAAAAACATAGTAAAAAGATTTTAAAATGTTTTTTTTTAAAAGCTAATGAAAATAAAGTTTTCTCTTTCTGTATCTACGAAAAAGGGGGAAAAAAGGAGAAAAAAAAACACACAAAATGAATAGATGAACCAACCAGCAGGCAGAATGAAACCTGAATGAAGTTACATGGTTTCCCCTAGAACTCAAACTATGAAGCACTGTATAGTTTTACACTAATTAGGTGGAGTGTCTTGTGCTGTTATTCCAGAGGGATGTGCTTGGAGGGAGCAGCTGGGTAGGCCTTGGTGTATGGGCTCTTTTCTCCACTAGGTGGTACTGCTTAAGTCCCTGGGGTGGATGCCTGTGGTGCGGTGTGGTGTGCATGTATGTGCTTGGGAGCAGTGGAAATGGCTTTAACCAGCTTCCTAGTCTCTGGAACAGGAACTTTGCACTCTCACTGACCTTCGATCAAACATCCTTCCTTTGTCTCAGGCTTCTGTCCACTCCCCACTTCTACCCTGTCCTTTTCCAAGCCATCAGGCTTCCAGGCAACACCTCCCTCCCGATTTTATCTTAGATGAGTCATTGTTTCCACACCCCTCACATTAGAGAATCCTGCAGCTTTGACCCAATTTGACCCTCAGGGTGAGGGTCTCACCGAGCAATTGCTGGGTGCCAGCTTGCCCCAGAAAATGTTCATGCAATTGAACAGTGGCAAAGGTTCAGAGATTATGGCAAATAATAACAAAACACATAGCTGGCTTCAGGTTTCACTGCACACTGGCGTCTTTGTCCCACTAGTAGCAAACGTGGCTGCTCTCTAGGGTCTTCTGGGACCTTTGCCTGTGGGGAGGCCGTATGGCCTCTACCAAATATATTCCAAGCAGGGGAACGGCTCTCCCCATGTGGCCCACAGACCCCTCGGTCATGCTGCCTGCTCCTCACCAGAGCAATGCTAGGTATGGAGCTCTGGAATTTCTGACTCTACACTCACTGTTTATAGTATCCTAATGGTATTGAAACCCTCTCCTTTGTCCCCATCACTGGTTTTGGGGAACAGATTTCTTGTTCAATGCCTTGTGAGTATTTCCACTCTTGTTCTTTCTCTCCAGCTACTTTCTGTGTGAGTACTTTTCCTGCATGATCCCAGTGTGTTGCACTCTCCCCCTTTTTCTTTTTCTGTCCTCTCTCTGCAGAAACAGCTTCCTACCCTCCATAGCTTTTTCTCCCCTAGTTCACCTCTCCACATCATGTACCTGCTGAATTCTATGGGTTAAGTATGCAGCTTGTTGTGTTAATCCTCTGATCAATTTCCTAAGTGTGCAAGATGGTTTGGTGCTGATCTAGCTGTGTTTCAGGGACAAGACAAGTTGAGAACTTCTATGCTGTTCCACCATCTTGGAAAAACCTGTCTTTAGTTTTCAAAAGTTTGATTACAATATTCTTGGTCTCAAGCTTTTGAGGTGTATCCAGTTTGGAGTTTATTCACTATCTTGAATCTATAGATTTATGTCCTTTAGAAAACTTCAGAAGTTTTCAGACATTATTTTTCTGAGTACTTTTTTAGCTTCGTTCTATTTCTTCTTTCTTTCTAGAACGCTGATAACATAAATGTCAGATCTCTTGTTGTGTTGTTATTTGTCTCCAAGTCTGCTATTATTTTCTTTTCTTTTTAATCTTAAATCTCTTTGTTTTTTCAGATTAGTTGTTCTGTCTCCCAATTTGCCAAATCTTTCCTCTGTCCCTTTAATTCTGCTTTTGAGCTCATTCATTGTGTTTTTATATTCTTTTATTAGTTGTTTTTTTTTCTTCAGTTATGGAATTTCCATTTAATTCTTCTATATACTTTGTGGTTTTTTTCCTGAGTTAGTCTATTTCTCTGATGAGACAGTGTATTTTTTTCAATTTTTTAAGTGGCATAATTACCTTTGAAGTACTTTTATTTCTAGATAGTTTTAATATTCTGTTCTCATTTGTGTTGATCTCTAGAGATTATCTTTTTCATTTAGATTGAGACTTTTTTGGTTTTTGGAATAATGAATGGTTTTGTATTGAAATATTCACTGAAATATTCACTTTTGGGGTACTAAGTTATCAGACTGTTGGGGCCCCTCAGTGGCTCAGTTGGTTAAGCCTCAAACTCTCGGTTTTGCCTCAGATCGTGATCTCACAGCGCTGTGAGTTTGAGCCACACATCCAGCTCAGCACTGACAGTGCAGAGCCTGCTTGGGATTTTCTGTGTCCTTCTCTCTCTGCCCCTCCCCAACTTGTGTTGTCTCTGTCTCTATCAAAATAAATAAATAAACTTAAAAATGAAAAAATTAAATTATTAGACACTGAATTTTATTAAACCTTTTTAGCTGGTTTTGTCTGATGCCACTATGGCTTCAGAAGAGGGGACACGCCAGGTAGAAGTAAAAGTCCAGATTCCTTCTTCAGCTTCTGTTGATTCCACAGGAAGGATGTGATTCCATATACTTATGTCAAGTTAGACAAAAATTTTGACCACATTTAAGTCATATGCATGTGTGTATGTGTGTCTCTGTGTGTGTGTATGTAAATGTGCACACACATACCTTCATATGCAGGATAAGCATGGGTAAGAGAGTTGATCTGGTAAGCACATATTATGCCAAACATATTTGAAGTGCTGTGCCTAATTAATGTTCTACATATCTTTTGTGACACATAGTTTAGAATTCATTTGGCTTCTTATGTTTTAAACAAATCTAGCTCTATCCCTCAAATGGCCTATGTAGGCACCTTTCCCAAATCCTTGCCCCCTTCAGAATTTAGAGCAGATTGGATTACCCCAATAAATTTTGATGATAAACTAAATATACTTTATAATTTTGTCTACCTGAAAGTTTAACAGCATGCACCTTTTATTTTGGTTATTTAGTAATAGCTTATTCCAATATATTTTACATAACAAGGCTTTATAAGTAGAGCCTCCTATAAGGTCAACTATTGAAGGCTAATTAAGAATAACTCACATTCCAAAAGGGCCTTCCAAGTGTAAGACACTATGCTCAGTGATTTCACATAGGAATACATCATTGTCATGTCTCACAGCATCCTTAAACTACATATATTCCCCTCCTATATAGTTGATTCTTTCCAAACCATCAACAAAAACTGTTGACTCTATTTTGAAAACTTACGTGTATGAAATTTTTCCTTCCCTCACTACAGCTAATGCCATAGTTCACTGCACTCAAATGCATATAAGATCTGGAGAGTTTTGCACTTTGGAGAGAGCTAGCTTTTCAGTTATTTAGTGGAAAGTCACAAAAGACCATCACTGTCTCGATTTCATCAATGGAAAAATAGATAAAGAAACAATCATACTTTTTTTACAAAGCTATCTAAGAAGAGTGGATGCAAAGAACTCTTAATGGAATAAATTCCAGAGAGGGACGGGCCATTCATAGACCTTTGCAACAAGAAATGCTAAAGCAAGAACTTTACTTGAAAGGGAACTGATACCAGATATAAACTCAATTTCCCCAGGAAAAAACGAAGAGTGGACATTTTAAATATGTGGATAAATATCTAAAAATATGTCTTTTTTCTTATTTTGCTTTAAGGAAAATTACTTGGTTGATGCAAAAATAAATGCAATGTATTTTGGAGTTTATAATGTATATAAAATAGACATATATGAATAATAATAGCATAAAGGAGATAGTGCATATAAGAATACCATCATAAATTTTTTACTTCACACATGAAATAATGTAGTTTAACTCAGATTTTACTGTGTTATCTTAGGGGGGTCATTTTGTAATTCCTGTAGCAAAGCACTAAAAACAATAACTAAACAAATTTTTAAAAAGACTTATAGCTAAAAAGTCAAAAATAGAAAACAGAAAAATTTAAAAAAATGTCAAATGCTGGCCATTTTGTCAAGAATAGAGACTCATATTTCTGCTGGGAATTTAGACTAGTACTATGACCCAGAAAACTGGCAATTTCTTGTGAAGTTAAACATACTATTATACTATGGCCTAGCATTCTGAATCCAAGAATTGAATACATTTGTCCAAAAGACTCATACATGAATGTTCACAAAAGCCTTAGCTCAAAATTAGAACAGCCCTAAATTGTCATTAATAGGGTGATAAACTTTTTAAAAGTTATGATTTTTTTTTACTTAATAGACTATTATTCAACAATAAAAATAAATACACCACATGGATAAATCTGGAAACATCACTTTGAGCAAGAGAAGCTAGACACAAATGTATACATATAGTGGAATACTTGTGTATTTTAGCAATAGACAAAGTTCCTCTAGGCTGATTTGTATCCGTAGAAACCAGAAGAGTGTTTGCCTCCTAGTGGGCAAGGAGGAAGGCGTAGGAGTGTTACTTGAAAAGAACCGGATATGAAGGAATATTCTTGGATGATAGAAATGTTTTATATCTTTACATACTAATTTGGGGTTTAATCACATGGGTATAAACATTTCTCAAAACTTACTAAGATTTATAATCTTTGCTATGGATAGATTGTAATTCTCCATATAGACTATATATAGATTAATATATACCTATATATTTTTTAATAAGTAGTTAAAAGTAGGAAACCTTTCCTTGACTCTCAGTCTCATCTCAATCCACTCCCCCCTTCAACTCCTGTATTCTAGCCGCTACTCTTTCAGGACTTTTACACATGCTCATGTTTCTTTTGGATACTCTTAGGACAACTGTTCACATGGCTGGCTCTTTTTCATTCTTCAAACTTTAGATTAATTTTCACTATTCCATAGAGTTCTTTTCCAATCAGAAAAAAATAGCATTATGGAATTCTGTATGAATTCTTCAATAAACCTATACATTTTAAAATTATATGTGTGTGTGTGTGTGTGTGTGTGTGTGTATGCGCACACATGTGCACATATTGCTGGATTTTTAATTCAGTTCTGCAGTGATCATGTCTGTTTTGTTCTCCATCATAGAGCACACTCCTTGTTCAATACCTTTCACCTCAGAAAGACTCAAACAAGCTTAAAAGCTAAGAGGACTACATTCATCAACTTTGAATGGTTTAGTCTAATCTACAGGCAGTGGAAACATACTCCCTAATATTTTAGATCTCCTGGTAAGAATGTTGGATATAGACTTTTACCAAATTGAGAGCTTTGGATAACAGGTTTTAGTGTGTGTTTCTTTTTACACTGAGGTAGTTGCAAGGTAAATGAAATCATATGTCCACATAAAGACCTGTAAAGGAATGTTCATAACAACTTTATTCACAATAGCTGAAAACTGGGGGTGGGGGGGACAAACAAACAGAAGGTCATGCACAGGTAACTGAATAAACTATGAAATAACCATACAGTAGAAATGCTACTCCAAAATGAAAAGCTAATGAGCATTTTTTTAAAAAAAATATTTTGTTTTTAAGTAATCTCTATACTCATGTGGGGCTCCAACTCACAACCTGTAAATCAGGGGTTGCATGCTCTACTGACTGAGCCAGCCAGGTTCCCCAAAGCTATTGAGCTTTTAATACAGTCAAGAACATGAATGAATCTCAAAAATATTATGTTAAACAAAATAAGTCAAATACAATAGAAAATGTAGTGCAAGGTACTATTTATATGAAACTTTAGAAAAGACCGATCTAATTTAAAGTGAAAAGAAAAAAAAAAATCGTTGGTTCTTTTGGCCAGGAGTGGGTGGTATTTGGCCAGGAGTAGGGAAGAGACACAAGGAACACTGATGTAGTGATGGTAATATCCTATAGCATGATTTTGATGCTTACACAGTGTATACTTTTGTCAAAATTCATACAACTCTTACCATACTAAAATTGAATGCATGTATATTATATGTAAATTATAACTCAATAGAATTGATTTTTAAAAAATGAAAATATTGTAGTCTATGAGCTCTAGATAGCTTTCAACTCCATCATTTGGTTCTATTACACTAGGCAATAATGTGTGGGAAAGCACTTAAAGAGCTTAAAATGCTGAATACATATTAAGGATAATTATTAGCAATCATGGTGGTATTCATTCAGTAGTTTTGAAATGAATGTATTTATTAAGAGGAACAACACACTTTCCCAAAGTTCAAACCTCTGTTTAACTTTGGATAGATTAAGGACAAAGATATATTTGTATGTTGGAATACTATGTGAGAATTTGTGCATATTCTTGTTTGTTTTGGCACACACTGGGAATCTGGGGTATTGATAAGATGTACAACATTGGTGGCTTTCTGTAAATATGAATGAATCGGAATCTTCTGCAATTTCTCTTAACATTCAAATCGTTTTCCTAATTAGAGAAGAAAAATGTTTGACAAACTGTATTTGGGGCTTCATGAAATTTGCAATGTTTGAAGAACAGATCAAGATGTTTGATGAAAATAAAAAGCAGCTGGATTTGCCCTTCCCTGCCATACTCATAGAATTTGCTGGGAATAGCTCGTAAATCCTTGCTGCTAACTGGTTCTAAGAACAGATGGCTCTTGGAGGCCACATTGATGGCCAAGAACTCATTGGATCTTCCACTCTTCATTTATGTGAATGGTGTAGTGGAATTTCAATCGAAAAAGGTGCAAATTAAAATGGAAAGTCTTTTTTTTTTTTTTAATTGAATCTTGATGAGAATCAAAGCATCAACCAGACTCTAAGATTTCCAATTCCCCCTTTGGAGACACTTGATTTTTATCTCCAATTTTAAATTCTTAATCTGAAACTAGACATGTTGGCCCCCATCTGTCATCTGACCTTCCAAACATCCATCACCAACCATATCACAGATGCTAGAGAAAAAATGGGAGAGGAACTAGCTCTATTGAGTGCAAGATGATTTATATGCATTATTACATCTTTTTTTACATAAAGATGGAAATGCTTTGGCAATCGTGAGTGTATGCAAGCTTTAAGATGAGTTTCAAACTAATTTAAAACTAGTTCTGAAAATTTACTTTGCTTTAAAAATAACCAAGACAATCTGGCTTAATGGAATATAAATGGACTTTGGAATCCAACTGACCTGGGTTCAATTCATGATTCCACCCTTACTACTTTGTTTTTAACCATGGGAAAAGCCCTTATCTTTTGAAACATCAACTTTTTTATCTTTACAGTGAGGAAAATAATATATTTCTAGTGTTATAAAACTTTAATGAGCAAGCATGTATGTAAATGTGTAACAAATTTTTCGTACACATAACTGGTGTTTATTGATACTTTGTATCCTTTTGTTTAAGACCTTGTCACTAATCGAATCAACTAGCAAAGTAGCAAGTTATAATATTAACAGGTTGATTTGAAATCCCAGTTATGTTGGCTAATTTCAGCAAGTTCATAAAGGATTGCACGGGGAAAAAGAATATGATTTGAGAAATTCTGTGTGACAAAAGTCTTGGGTTCAAGAGGCGCATTACAGGGTAATGATGCTAAAATGATAAATGGAGGTAAGACTGTGAAGAGCTCTGTGTAGCACATTAACACTTAGACTGTATGTATAATGAGATCAGTATTAATAATCTTCATAATTGCCTTATTAATTATATAGAAGGTAGTATTTTATTGGGCAGATGTTATCAAAACCAAACACACAGTCGTCATTTTTGTAGATTGAGAACAATAAAGTTATAAACTCTCTTACCATTAATTCCAGGCTTGGTGTGATCCAAACATTTCTCTAAAACTCAGTTGTTAATATCATTAACTTTGAAACTGGATACACAGGTTCAAAATTCAACACTTAAATAGTTTATAAACATGAACAAGTTGCTTATCCCTGATAAGTTTTTTAAGATCAGTTTTTTGTATTTGTACAAAATACAAAATGATATATTTACCTACTATCATTGATGTAAATTTTAATAGTTCAGTAAAGTATCTAGAATCAAGCAAGCTCTTTTTTTTAAATCACTTTACAAAGTATCATTATATTTCAAATCGGTTCTTGAAAGCAGTATTTGAATGTGATAACTTGAATTCAGATTTTATAACTTAGAGCTTGGTCAAGCTAGCTCATCCAAGCTGTAGCCTCCTTCCACTTAAAAACAGGGAAGATTAACAGTCTCTCTAGAGAATTATGTACTTTTTCTATTATGTAATGTTCTCTTTTATATTATTTAAATTTTATTTAGTTAACATACAGTGCAATATTGGTTTCAGGAGTAGAATTCAGTGATTCATTACTTAGATACAACACCCAGTGCTCATCACAGTGCCTTCTTTAGTACCCATCACCCATCTAGCCCATCTCCCTCTGTCAACCAGGAATATATTCTCTATTATTAAGGGTCTCTTGTGGTTTGTTTCTCTCTCTTCTGTTCCCCACCCCTTACCGTGTGTTCATCTTTTTTGTTTCTTAAATTAATTCCACATATAAGTGAAATCATATGGTCTTTGTCTTTCTCTGATTAACTTATTTCACTTAGCATAACATATTCTAACTCCATCCATATCCCTGCACATGGCAAGATTTCCTCCTTTTTGATAGCTGAATAATATACCATTGCATATATATATGTATGTATGTATATATATGTATGTATACATATGTATATATATATATATATATATATATATATATATATATATACACACACACACACACACACACAGTGGATGGAAATTTGGGCTCTCCATAGTTTGGCTATTGTTGATAATTCTGCTATAGACATTGGGGTGCATGTACCTCTTAGAATCTGTATTTTTGTATTCTTTGACTAAATACCTAATAGTGCAATTGCTGGATCATAGGGTAGTTCTATTTTTTTTTTTTTTTATTTAAAAAAAATTTTTTTCAACGTTTTTTATTTATTTTTGGGACAGAGAGAGACAGAGCATGAACAGGGGAGGGGAAGAGAGAGAGGGAGACACAGAATCGGAAACAGGCTCCAGGCTCCGAGCCATCAGCCCAGAGCCAGACGCGGGGCTCGAACTCACGGACCGCGAGATAGTGACCTGGCTGAAGTCGGACGCTTAACCGACTGCGCCACCCAGGCGCCCCAGGGTAGTTCTATTTTTAGTGTTTTGAGGAACCTCCATACTGTTCTCCAGAGTGCCGGCACCAATTTGCATCCCCACCAACAGTTCAAGAGAGTGCCCCTTTCTCTGTATCCTCGCCAACAGCTGTTTCTTGTGTTGTTAAGTTTAGCCATTCTGACAGGTATGAAGTGATGTCTCATCATGGTTCTGATTTGTATTTCCAGATGATGTTGAGCATCTTTTCATGTGTCTGGTAGCCATCTGGATGTTTTCTCTGGAATGGTGTCTATTCATATATTTTGCCCATTTCTTAACTGGGTTGTTTTTGGGTGTTGAGTCTGATAAGTTCTTTATAGATTTTGGATACTAACCCTTTATCAAATATGTCATTTGCATATATCTTCTCCCATTCCATAGGCTGCCTTTTAGTTTTGTTGATTGTTTTCTTCACTGTGCAGAAGCTTTTTATCTTGATGAAGTTCCAGTAGTTCAGCTTTCCTGTTGTTTCCCTTGTCTCTGGAGACCCGTCTAGTAAAAAGTTGTTCCAGCAAAGGCCAGAGATTGCTGCCTGTGTTCTCCTCTAGGATTTTGATGATTTCTTATCTCAAATTCAGATATTTCATCTGTTTTGAATTTATTTTTGTGTATGGAAGAAGAAAGTGGTCTAGTTTTATTCTTCTGTATGTCGCCATCCAGTTTCACCAATGCCATTTGTTGAAGAGACTGCATTTTTTTTTCCATCAGAGATTCTTTTATGCTTTGTCAAAGATTAGTTGACCATATAGTTATGTGCCTTGTTTTCTTAAAGGCATTCTGTTAGCACATGTTCTTCAGTCTGGAACACTCTTAATTCCATGCTTTGCTTGTTTAATTCAATTCCCAATTCTTCAAATTTCAGTTTAAAAGCAATTAGGTTCTTAAGAAATATTGTCTGAGAACTTGCAGAATTGATTCAGCACTCATCATGCCGCTGTCTCATGTCTTATCATTGTTTGTAACTTCTAGTGGGACAATTATTATCCTCATTTTTGTCTCCTTGTATCCTATAAACCTAGGACTAGTGCGCCCATGGAAACAAATTGCTGTTTTATTCTTTGGATATATAAATATAAAGAAAGGAATAGTCTAAATCTACACTTTAAATATATGACAATTTATTTGTTAATTGTATCTCCATAAAGCTTAAAAAAGGGAGAAAAGTAGTGAAAAATAAGTATATATTGATAAAACAATTAAGAGTTAAAAATAATAGGCAGACAAAAATGAATGAGAAACAGATGTGAGACTTTGAAATATTTAGTGGTTCTATGTCTTAGAGAAGCTATCAGTTTATCTAATATGTAGTTTAATTATTTTATATGTGTGATATATGATATTAAAATTAAAGGCATCATCATCTTTACCTCCACCAACTGATATTGGTTGATTCATCTATCCACCCATGGATCAATATAACAAATCTTACTTCCTATAAATGTGCCTGGCACTGGGATGAGCTACAGAGCTACAGAGAAAAATGAGATGACTTTTTTTTTTGTTGAAAGATGAGATGAAGTTTTAACCTATGTAATAACGATCACAGTATATTAGAACACCCTACATTCTCCCATTGAAATACTTTGAGGGCTAGAGGTAAAGGAAAGAATTCCTCATGCTTATTTGCTATTTTTTAAAAATCCTTGGGTCTTATCTTAAATAAGTGGATGCCCATCTCTGTCATAAAATATCAATATATGTTTTATTATAAAATGTTTCTAATTATCATCAGCAAAGTGTTGTTATCAGATGCCGAAATGTTTTTGGTTTTCTTTTTCCTGTTTATTCAAGTTCTCTGAGGAGACATGACAGACAATGGCCACATTTGGAGAAGTTCTTGTTGTACCGTAACTATCATGCTCTTAGGTCATGATTTTCCGCACTTCTCTATATAGCTGTCTGCTTCAGTAGATTTTAATTTAAATTTAATTTAGTTCAGTTTGCCAAACAGTTATTGTGCCCTGCTTATGAACCAGGCACTATTTGGGGGGGAAATAGTAAAATTAATGGGACACACTTCTTGCCCTAAATGAATGTACAGCAAAATGATGGAGATAAATATAAACATGAATAAATAAATTATCCGAGCTGATTTGTGCTGATAGAAATGTCAAATAAGTCAAACACAGGAACACTAGAACATATGTTCTTTCTTTTTTCTCATGTCTTATAAGCTTCCACAAATATTTAAAATATATAATAAAAAGATGATAACAAACATACTCCTTAACAAAACAAAGCAAAGTATTCACAGATGAGGCGGTTTTCAAGTCCCCAAGTCAATACGTTCCCAAATTATAATTTTCATTAATTCATTTATCTCTTTTTACTTTAAACATGCTGCCTTTATGACTTCCTAGTATCTTATATCACTTAAGAATTGGAAGGATTATTTATTCCTAATTGGTTTTCAAATATAGATGTTTTTGAAAATATAGGTCAGGGAGTTTGTCTTTAATCTATTTCCACATAAGAAAACATCAAAACTAAAAATTCTAATCTCAACAGAATATTTTTAGAGTCAGAAGCTGACTGCCTAACTGACATGATGATTTTGTAGTGTATCACATGACATAGTAATATTTATGTCAACTACACTTCAATTAAGAAGAAAGTCATGGCGTGCCTGGCTGGCTCTTTGCAATACATCTTTCCTGTTCTATCAGTCAGGAGCTGCTGTGTAACAAGCCTCTCCAAATATTCAGTGGCACGCACCTTTTTTTTCTTCTCATTCATCTTTGAGGTTCAGCTGGAACAGCCATGGGGCACTCAGCATTTCCTAGTCTCACTTAAATTTCTGTGCATCTGTTAAGCTGCACATGCACCTGTGGGCTGACTGATTGCTGTGCTTCACATGTCTCTCATTTTCTTTCTCAGACCAGCAGGTCAGCCTTCGGTATGTTCTTCTTATGGTGGTGGCAGTGTCCTCACAATAAGAGCGAGAGCTAAAGTGGGGCCATTTGAAGCCTTTGCTATGCCACATCTATTAACATCTATTGGCCAAAGTATGTCACATGGCCAGGCCCAGAGCCAGATTGGACTGCAAAGTGATAAGTCAAAGTGACTGCATATAGGAAGTAATGAAAAATTAGAACGTTTTTACAATCTGTCAAACTCTTTCTCCCAGTAAACTCACTGACAGATGATTTCAGGTGGCCACAGTCCTGAAGTAACAATGCAGTATAATTTATAATGTATAAAATTGAATAAAAGACTAATATTGAAACTGAAATAAAATAATAAAGTATTTTAGATTTAGGGGGCCTCACATTATCAACACACCTATCTTCTCATTTTATGGGTGGGTTACCCATTGAGATTGTACTTTCCTGAGTATTGTAGAAGGGTGGGCAAGTCCAAACCACAAGTGCATCTCCAATTAAGGTGTGATGAATCATACATCCACTCATTCATTCTTTCACTCGGCTATAATTAACCACTTCTGCCTCAATACCAGTGTTAGACCTTTCTAATTCCACTTTCATAAAAAAGCAAAATACAAACATAAGCAAAATCAAACATGAACAAAATATCTTTTCAAACATGACTAACCCTGTGTATTATTAAAGAATTATGACTTCTAAAGTACAAAGAAAAATTTCATATCTTCTATATATTGATGTATTGGCCTAAATGCTTTTGGTACTCGTATGGATCTTGAAATTGATCCCATACCTATGCTAACTGGCTTTCTCCCTCTCCTCCTTTGTCTATTCCTCCCACAAAAGAGTTTATTCCTTCCCATGCTTGTTCCAGACACTATGCTAGGCTGCTGGGGAAGAGAGAATGAATATAAAGGACACAGTCCCTGATTTTTGGAGTTTATATTCTATTGGTTAGGAAAGATAAAAACAGTGAATAGTGTAAATTGTGAATAATCTACACAGGAAAAAGGAAAAGCATGGACGTAGAAAAGAAAGAATTCATTTTGAAGGGTACTTTTAGAAGGTGATAATTAATCTCACGAATAGGGGAAAAGGACCAGAATGTGGAGTGGAGTAGAAGGGCCATTCTAGGCAAAAGAAACCTCAAGGACAAGAACCCTGTGTAAAGAAAGACATGATCTATTTAAGTAACAGGAAGAAGACAAACATGGCTAGACTGTAATGGATAAGCAGAAGGTAGAGCATATATGTGATACAAAATGACTTTTAAAAAGTTTGTTTGTTTCTTTCTCTATATTTAATTAGTCTCTATACCCATTGTGAGGCTTGAACTCACAACCCTGATATCAAAAGTCACATGCTTTTCCAACTGAGACAGCCAGGTACCCTGTGACTTTCTTCTTAATTGAAGTATAGTTGACATAAATATTAAATTAGCTTCACATGTACACCATAGTGATTTGACATTTATATACGCTACAGAATGCTCACCATGAGAAGTGTATTACCATCTGTCATCTACATGCTTACAAAACTATTACAATATTATTGACCAAATCCCTACACTGTATTTTTCATCCCTGTGATTTACTTATTTTATAACTGGAAGTTTGTGTCTCTTAATCCTCTTTACCTATTTTGCCCATTTTTCCACCCCTTGTCCTCTGGAAAACACAGCTTGTTCTGCTTTGTTTCTATTTTTGTTTTGTTTGTCCATTTGTTTGTTTTGTTTTTCAGATTCTATATATAAGTGAAACCATATGGCAGTTGACTTTTTCTGTCTGACTTATTTCACTTAGCATAATACACTGTAGGCCCAACCATATTGTTGCAAATAGCAAGATTTCATTAAAATACTTTTTTTAATGTTTTTATTTTATTTTTGAGAGAAAGAGACAAAGTGTGAGCAGGAAAAGGGAAGAGAGAGAGGGAGACACAGAATCCGAAGCATGCTATAGGCTCTGAGCTGTCAGCATAGAGCCCGAGGCAGGGCTCAAACTCACGAGCTGTGAGATCATGGCCTGAGCTAAAGTCGAAACCTTAACTGACTGAGCCACCCAGGTGCCCCCTCAAGATTTCATTGTTTTATTTATTTTTTTTTTTTAATTTTTTTTTTTCAACGTTTTTTATTTATTTTTGGGACAGAGAGAGACAGAGCATGAATGGGGGAGGGGCAGAGAGAGAGGGAGACACAGAATCGGAAACAGGCTCCAGGCTCCGAGCCATCAGCCCAGAGCCTGACGCGGGGCTCGAACTCACGGACCGCAAGATCGTGACCTGGCTGAAGTCGGACGCTTAACCGACTGCGCCACCCAGGCGCCCCAAGATTTCATTGTTTTAATGGCTGAGTAATATTCCGGTGTGTGTGTGTGTGTGTGTGTGTGTACCACATCTTCATGTGTTCATCTATTGATGGACACTTAGGTTGCTTCCATTTCTTGGCTGTTGTAAATAATGTTGCAATAAACATAGAGGTACATATATTGTTTTTCATATTAGTGTCTTTGTTTTATTCGGATAAACACCCAGAAGTGGAATTACTAGGTCATGTGGTATTTTCGTTTTTAATTTTTGAAGGAAATTCCATACTCTTTTCTATAGTTGCTGCAACAATTTACATTCTTACCAGGAATGCACAAGGGATTCCTTTTCTCCATATCCTCACCAACAGTTGTTATTTCTTGCGTTTTTTATACTAGCCATTCTTCTGACTGGTGGTAGGGGCTGATATCTTCTTGTAGTTTTGATATGCATTTATCTGATTAGTGGAGTTGGGCATCTTTTCATATGTGTCTTGACAATCTGTATATCTTATCTGGGGAAATGGCTCCTTGGGTCCTCTGTCCATTTTCAATTGGATTATATGGGGTTTTTTTGGTGTTGAGTTGTATGACTTTTTTAAAATATATTTTGCTCATTAATCCCTTAAAAGGGGTTATATCCTTTGCAAATATCATCTCCCATTTGATAGGTTGTCTTTCCATTTTGTTGATGGTTTCCTTTGCTGTGTAAAAGATGACTTTTGACAGAGAATTAAGGACCTATGCAAAACTTACTCACTTATTGTTCTAATTCCAGAGCTTCTGGGCTTGTTTTTTTTCTGTTTTTGTTTTGTTTTGTTTTGTTTTGCTTTTCCAGTTAGGAACCCAAGCTTCCTAGGAGAATAAGAACTTAGTATCTCACTTGCAATCTTTGCTTGGGTCTTTTACTACTTCTCTCTTCCCCCTAAAAGTAGGCTCTTAGCCACACCCTACATTGGCAGTCACTCTTCATACTGAAGAGAAAGCATATTATCTATTGCCATGTAACAAATTATCCTGATGTTTCATGACTTAAGTAACAGTATTTATTTTCTCAGTTTCCATAGTTTAGAGATTCTAAACTCTAGCTCAGTGGGGCATAGCCAGGGCCACTGATTTAAGGTTCTTATAGGCTATAGTCAAGGTGTTGATGGAAGTGAAGTTATCTCAGTGCTCATCTGGGGAAGGATCTGCTTCCATGATCATTGACATGGTTATTAGGAGGATTCAGGGGCTGCTGAACTGACATCTTGGGGGTTTGTAGGCTATTGGTTTGGATATTAGTTTGTTACATGGGCCTCTCCATAGAGTGGCTCACAGTATAAATGCATGCTCCATCAGTGCTAGCAAGACAGAGTGGGTGAACCAGATGGAAGACAAAATCTTTTATATCTTAATTTTGGAAGTGACACCCTATCACTTTTCATATATTCTGTTTATTAAAAGCAAGCCACTAGACTTTGCCTAGATACAAAGGGAAAAGATTACATAAGAACATGAATACCAGAAGGTAGGAATAACTGGGAGCCATTTTAGAAGCTGTCTACCATAGAATAGTTTTCAAATGCTTCTAATATTAGATACGTCTCAGTTGCTTTAAAATAAATTAAAACAAGTTACAAAGGCTTTGAAATTACAGAGACCATTAAGAATAACACAAACCAGTGTTGTATTTGTGTTGACCACATATATAGCCACTCTAGAAAGCTAGTGGAAAATGTGTTTGCCCTCTATGGATATTCAGGTTTCAAGCAACTTATGTTATATAAATAATAATCTATGGCACATAACATGCTATGTTTTCCCTAGAGTTCTATATATCATAAAATCACACATTGACAGAACTGAAAAGAAGCAAGATGTAATTTAGAAAAATGCCCGTATTCCTTATATGTGAGAAACAAATGGGTATCCTCAGAGAGAATTTTAAAATTTGAGGCAGAACCAGCACTAGAACCCAGGTCTGTGTCACTTCCAATGGCCTTTTCTTTCTGCCACATTACAGTACTTTATTATGCTATAAAGACAAAAATGGGGGCACCTGGGTGGCTCAGTCAGTTAAGTGTCCGACTTTGGCTCAGGTCATGATCTTGCAGTTTGTGAGTTTGATCCCTGCATCAGGCTCTGTGCTGACAGCTTAGAGCCTGGAGCCTGTTTCAGATTCTGTGTCTCCCTCTCTCTCTGCCCCTCCCCTGCTCACTCTCTGTCTTTCTCTGTCTCAAAAATAAATTTAAAAAACATTAAAAAATAATAAAGACAAAAATGGACAATGAAATCCCAAGAATTTATTTTTATCAGTGCCTACCTATGAAAGAACAGGCAAATATGTAACTTCAAATTCTATGAATAAACAGACTATTTCATTTGCTAGTGTTGTTATTCTGGTATTTTTGTTAGAAATTACTTTCAGTCAGATTACATTCATATTATCTATTCTAAGAAATGCATTAAAGTGAAATGAAAATTTGTGGACCCTTAAGCTGGAATAATGAACTAATTTGGTCTATGCCTAAGAAAACTATGCCATGAATTCTCAAGGTTACTCTCAAGTAGAGTTCAGTGTCTTGTCATTTAGACCGAAGATTTCTACACTAAGGAATACTGATAAAACTGTAGGAAAACATGCATATTCACAGTCACACAGACCCATGTGATGCACATATGTGTACATGCACCTACACTTTCAGAGCAGCTAAAGTGACCACAATTCTAAATTGCTTTGTCCTAACAAAGATGGCAAACCCAACTGGGTAATCTTCCTCACTTGTAAGTTACTCTTGGCATTTATTTCTTAAATGTTGAAACTGGTGTTTATGTAGGGTGAAGACAAGGCAAGCGAGATTATGTGTGAAGTGCTAAGGAAAGGAGGCAAACAGGGATTTGTGTTAGCCCATCCATTCCAGTCCCTGCTTTCCAAAGCACCTTAACATGACTTTGGGTGAATGATGGTAATGTTATACTTTAAAGCAGGTACAGCTCTCCTTATCATCATTGAACAACGGATTTGGAGTGACAACGCAATATATGGTGTTATATTTTATTTATAATTCACAAATGACTTTGAAATTTTTACTTCACCCTCTCTACCAGTTCCTGTCAGTTTGTATTACAGCCGATGTCTGAAGGACCTAGTGGGTTTCTCACTAAAAAAAATAATAATAATAACAGTTTGCTATGACTCGTTTTGATGATGTCACCAGCTGACTGACAAATATGTACTTTTTTGATTATTTTTTTTTTTTAGTTCTAAAGGTCAGATCAAAGAGCTCTGTCCTGTTTGATATTAATGGTGGCTTTATTTGACACCTCTAATTAGCTCTTAATCTATCCTTCTCTTTACCTTTTTACTTTTATTTTTTGAAAATTCTTCTCAGACCTCCAAAATTTGGACACATTCAATTCTGGCCAAATTTAATAAATACTACTATGAGTTTTGGGAAGATAGGGGCAGCAGTTTAACGTGATGAGGGTTCTTATAGGAAACAGCACACTTGAGAGAAATAACCAAGAGAGTTGAATGAAAGCAGTATATGCAGAGGCATAGACAGAGTTAATGGAAACCAATAAGATGATGAACACAATGTGTGTAAGCAACAGGAGGTATCTCTTAGCATTTCTAGGCATAAAGGGGCAAGGGGAGGGCTGTGTTATGCACTGAATTGCATCCCTCCAAAAGTGGATATGTTGGAGTCCTAACCTCAATATGTCACAGTATGACCTTATTTGGAAATAGGGTCATTGCATATATAACTAGTTAAGATGAAGTTATACTGGAGTAGGGTAAGCTCCTAATCCACTATGACCGAAGTCCTTAGAATCACATGGCTATGTGAAGGCAGAGACACAGGAAGAACACCATGTGGTGATGTAGGTGGTTTGGTGTGGTGCATCTGCAAGCCAAAGTCGGTGATTAGACTAATGTATCTACAAGGCAAGGAATAATATTGGGCCACTAGAGCTGGAAGAGGCAAGAAGGATTCTTTCCTTCTGGTTTCAGAGGTAGCATAGCGTTGCTGATGTCTTGATTTCAGATTTCTAGACTCCAGAGCTGTGAGATGATAAATTTCTGTTTTAAGTAGCCCAAATGTTGGTATTTTGTTACGGTAGCCCTAAGGCACGGATACAGTTTGGTTATTGTAACTGAGTTTGTTGTACTTCTGTGAGGTAGGGAGGTTTTTGACAGGAACAGTGGCTTTTCATATTGGAACACATGGCCTACTGGGCAAGAAGAGAGCGGAATAAATACTCTGACTAATCTCTCTATCACTTTCACATTACCAGTCAGTGGCTCCCCTTGGCTGAATCTCACGGGAAGCCAGGGGGAAGAATACTGAGTCAATATAGTCTAACAAGTTAGCCTCCTCATTGTTCAAAGATGGTTGGAGAAGGACTGAAGAGGGTCTGGAAAAAGTGGAGTTAAGTGTATAAAAAGTAGATGGCTCCTAAATGGGTCAATGGTATCAGTAATACCAAAAACAAACAAAGTCCCTTGAATATTTTAGAAAATTTTTTTCATATACACATTGCTTCTTTTAAACTATGTGAAGATAAACTAAATGTCAGCTATTGCTTTTGGTACTGGAATGCAAACATATACATGGTGGTCCAGGTACTTGTCGTCATGAAACTTACAGGCTAGTGAGAAACAAATTAAAAAATATATCAATAAATACTTATACTGGCAACTAATTAAAATTATCATCAGTGCCACAAAAGAGGAGTTCAGCAAAGTATGCAGACTTGTGGATAGGCCTGTAGATTTAAGAATCAGTGACATTGCCTACAATAGTTTTCTTGAACATGACTTCACTGGAGACATAAACAAGAACAGAGTAGAAGCATAAACTTTGAGCTGTAAGAGCATAGGATTTAAGTCAGAGAGACATGGATTTGCATCCAGGCTTCACCACTTTGTGACTTTGTGGCTTTTCACTTTGTGAAAGCTTTGTGACTTCCTCCAACCATTTCACCTTATTTATTTTTCTTCAATGGAAGTGGGGGAAAATCTCTACACTAAAATTTAGTTGAAAAGAATATATGAAATAATAAATTTTAAAAGTTCAGCACAATTGTTGTTTTATAGGAAGTGCAGACGAGAAGTAGCCATTTAGTGTATTTCCCAGAAAAGTTGGTTGCTCTGGAGTCTAGAGATGATGGCCATGGCCCAGAGCTAAAGGTAAGTCCCAGAGGAAGGAATCAGATGGAGTACAGGAAATAAAATGAGAGAAAAGAACATAAACACGTTTCAGAGGTTAAAACTCATGAGAAACTCAGTTGAGAATTCTCAAATCATTATCATTTTTCTGATTAATTGTGTGTAGAACAGAAAAGGGATTGGAGTGAGGAAAACTTGATTTTAAAATTGTTTTTAATTTAAGTTAATTTATTTTATTATTTTTTTTAGAGAGCAAGAGAGCATGGGCAGGGGAGAGGGGCAGAGGGAGATACAGAGAGAGAGAGACAGAGACAGAGAGACAGAGAGACAGAGAGAGAAAGAGAATCTTAAGAAGGCTCCAAGCTTAGCATGGAGCCCTATGCCAGGGCTCGATCCCACAACCCTGGCGTCATGATGTGAGCCAAAACCAAGAGTCAGATGGTCAACCAACTGAACCACCCAGGTGACCCTATTTTTAATGTTTATTTATTTTTGAGAGAGAAAGAGACAGAACATGAGCAGGGGAGGGGCAGAGAGAGAGGGAAACACAGGGTCTGAAGTCTCCAAGCTCTGAGCTATCAGCACAGAGCCCGTCTTGAGGCTTGAATCCACGAGCTGTGAGTTCATGACCTGAGCCAAAGTAGAACACTTAACCGACTGAGACACCCAGGTGCCCCAGGAGCCCCATTTTTAAATCTGAATTCACAGATTATGCCTAAGTGAACTTGGGCTATCATGAACTTCTGTGAGCCTCAGTATCCTCAAGTGTAGAACGTGGCAGTCTTACTTGGGTGAATTATCCTGCTGGAGCACTGAAACTTTGAGCTGTGGTAGTGAGGGAACGCATGAAGCCTCATCATGTTAAACAGTGAGAGGAAGTGACTCATATTAGCCTTAAGTACAGGGAGCCTGTTTTCCCCTCTCAGCTAAAAAGGAAGTTAGTCTTGGGGCAACAGAAATGCAGCTAAGTGCAATGGTCAGAGAATACCCCATCTGGCTTTCACTGCTCAGCTCACCTGTCTATGCTGTCCTTTTGTTACTGCAGCCCAGAATCTTTCCCCAATTCTCTCAGCACACTGACTCCACTTATCATCATTCCAGATTATTTTTTTTTTTTGCCCCAATCTTGTGCCATGTGGCTGTGCATTGGGTTTGGTCTGACTGGTCTCTTCTTTCTTGGTAGTCCCAAAGGAAAACCTATGTGTTACTTTACTGCTGTTTCCTCCCTTCTTTATGATAGTGGAAAAACTGGAAAGACGAAAACAAACTTGGGAAAGTTCTTTATAAAATCTGAAATGTGACATGTTACAAAGTACATTAATGTTTGGTTCTCAGTACATTTGTACCAAGTCTGTTCTCAGGATGTTCTCTGGTGATACTGTTCTCTCTTTTAATTTTGAAGTTCATACTTATTCAACCTCTCTCATCACTCTGCCCTTACCAAAATGAAAACGACATGGAGCCTAGCTTCATGGGTCCTCTCATCTAGACGAAAGAGGAAGATGAAGACAATTCAGATTACAAATAAAAATTATGTGCTTTTAAGGCCCTCAAGATTGTCTAAGTATTTTATGGGGAGAAGGATTATTTTTGGCATGTTATAAAAGAAAGATTCTATAGATTTTTGAAGTACTTATGAAGAGAAAAATATCATTGGTAATTTTATTGGTAAAATTTTTTTGTTTGTTTTTTGTTTTGTTTGTTTTCGTTTATTGATTGGTTTGTTTTGCCTTTACAATTTGGAGTTGTGGCAATCAGACTGTATTATTTTCTTTTCTCTTTTCTTTTTTTCCCTTTCTCCCTCCCTCCATTCCTTCCTTCTTTCTTTCTTTCTTTCTCTCTCTCTCTCTCTCTCTCTCTCTCTCTTTCTTTCTTTCTTTCTTTGTTTCTTTCAATTGTGATATAATTGGTGTATAACATTATATTAGTCTGAGGTGTACAACATAATGATTCAATATTTGTATATGTAAGTTTTTTTTAATGAATTTAAATTTGTTTAAATAGCCTGACTATGACATTTCCATAAATAATGACAATAATATGTGCACACACACACACACACACACAAATGAAAGAAAAGAGTAGAATCAAAGAGATTAAAGATCAGAAGGAACTAAATACCACAAGAAGTGAATACATATATTAAACACAGAGATATTTCCTTTTCAGCAAGTGTTACTGACAATGTTCATCAATCCTATTGAGGAAATTATAAGTTCATGTCAGCACCTCACAGTAGTATTGGGTAGCTTGCAGTACATGATGATGTTGAGGGTAGAAACCGATCTTCATAGTGTGTGTGAGTGCAGTTACTTTCAACTTACCCTTCATTGGCTCATAACCCTGACCTGGATTTACTATCCTCACAATTGTTCCCTCAAAAATTGTTGATTTCAGGGGCACCTGGATGGCTCAGTTGGGTAAGCATCTGACTTTGGCTCAGGTCATGATCTTGCTGTTGGTGAGTTGGAGCCCCGCATCAGGCTCTGTGCTGACACCTCGGAGCTTGGAGCCTGCTTCAGATTCTATGTCTCCCTCTCTCTCTGCCCCTCCCCTGCTTGCACGCTGTGTGTGTGTCTCTCTCTCTAAAAAATAAACAAAAACATACTAAAAAAATAAAAAAAAAACAACTATTGATTTCAAATTCCTTGTTAGTGGACCAGTTTCAGCAGCTCCTTTATTGAATTTTTGGTTTTGAATTATTTATTTTGAAAGGTGTATTTCTGTCTGAGCATGCCCCTGTTACAAAAGCACAGAGTAGGTTCTCAGCTAATGTTGTGTGACAGTGGGTCTGATAAAAGAAAATACAAGAATCTACATGGAACATAAGAAAAATATATGTTTTTAGCTTTTGTCAACAGCTGTTTCCCTTTTCATCTAGTTTCGAAGAACTAATTTAAGGCCCCTTTGTGCATAATCCGTGATAAAATAATGCCAACAGTCAAGAAAAAAGTTCACAAAAAGAATGTGGTATAATAAAAATAAAGCCAATTACATAACTACAAGAAATGGAATAAATATGTCAATTCGACCAGTAACCAGTGTAAGTAATGCACAGCTTCAATAACCTAATACAAATAAGACAAAATCGATACTGCTGAAATCAACATATATTATAAAAATAATCAGATTTTATTACTAATGCTAATAACTACTATATATTTATTTGGAATTTTAGTGCACTGTGTTTAATAAAATATTGGGCTTCATGAACTTTATGAAGCATTCCATCGTGTTAATATTATACCCCTTTCATATAATTTGAAATAATTACCAAATATATCCAAACTACATTTATGTGAATATATCCATCAGCTTTGTGGGTCTGAAAGCTTTGCCACATTTTCTACCACATTTGAAATGTTAGCTCTCTTATTTAATTTGTTAATTCATTGGAAAAACATCATAGGATATGAAAGGTGAAACAGACAGTTTTTCCTGTTCTTTTGATAACTGTATTTTATCCAGTCCATTTACTTGCAAAACACTCCATGTAGTCATTTTTCTTTTTCTTGACCACTAATCCCACCTTAAGGCAGATTCTTTTTTTCCAGACATCTGAATTACTTCAATAGTCTCCTAACTTCATTTTCTGGGTTCAGGAAATAGCTACTAAAATCCAGTCTTCATATGGTCACCAGATTTATCTTTGACTATGTCACTCCATTTTCAAACAGTATAAAAAAAATATCTCATTACCTGGAGAATGGAATCAAATCCCATTAGAATGCAGTCAAGAACATAATTTGATACTGATCTCTGTTGTCATTAAGGTTTTTATAATCACTGAACCAAACCCTTAGTTAAGGTGAAACATGTCTGGCAAGATTGTCCAGTGTTGTGTCAAAACCCTAGACCGGACACTTATTTGCTGGTCAGTCTTATCAAATACCATTGTTTCATTCATAAAGTATAGACGACCATTTCCGTTTTCCCTTTTTGTGAATATTAATGGAGATAAACGTGATACATATCCAATAAATCTTACTTCCTTTTCTTATTTTTATCTTCACGCTCCTATTCTTGGTGTTTTATCTAGTTTAGTGTCTTTCAATATTCCTTCTTGCTACAATATTGCCCACTTTTTAAGTCTTACATATGGTTCTTTCTTCTCAAAGAAGAATATCCTGACAAAACTCTGAATTCATTATTTGAATTTTTTTTTTAAATTTTGTTCATGCTCTTAGTCCCCAAATATATTTGTATCACAGTAACTCTTAAGGAGGTGATTTACTTTTCTTTAATATACTTTCGTGTTGCTTTATATGTCTAAGGAAATATTACTTGGTAATTTAAGATAAATATGCAAATAAAGTACATATATTAGTAAACATAAATTATATATACATGGAAAATTAACTAATTTCTCTCAGTCTTAGTTTTCTTATATGTGAGAAGGGGATAAAAGACTACATTCTAAGGCTAATTTCAAGGATGATAAAAGGGAATATGCTCTGTGTAGGGGCAATCTCTGTGCTCTGTTTATAGTATGTATTCAGCAAACAGCAGTTCACTCTTTTTCCTCTGTTGGGAACACAACTATCATAAAAAAAAAAATTAAATCTTTATCGATTCACTATTTCTTCAGTTACCTATTGTGTAGCAAATGTTGTCTTAAACAAAGCCAAATATCTGTAAATGATACCACAGAGACACTTAGCCCCTGTTGTTGACAAGACTGCCCATTGAGTTCAGGGTTATAGCTGACACTTCTTTTTTCACTTTATGTTAGATAATTTCTGTCAACATGGGGACATTAGAAAATGATGGAGTTTAGACTCCCCCTCACTGAAACCTGGGTTATGTGCTGCACATTTGTCATTCACAAGCTATTAGTGCTCAGACTCTTCAGTGGTGGAATAAAGTATGTGGGGTCTGCTATTAAATTATTTCTGATAACATGAAAGGCAAAGTGGGGAATGGAAGAAGTGGTCTCTGGATGCAACTAAAAATAAAGAAAGGCATTATCCAGTGACAAATTTTAAAGTAAGACATAGTAGGATGGGCCTATATTCATCATGTTAATTTTAGCTTACAGAAGAATGATCAAAACGATACATAAAAATGCCATCAAATAAAATTGAATGAACTATTTCTGAAGTACTTATTTTATAGAAAAATAAGTGACTGCATTTTAACAAATTGATAAATATATATAACACAGCCTATTTCACCTTGTAAAAATCCTCTGAACTAAAGGTTTCTTCTGAGTGGAGACTCCTGTTAAAATTTGATATTCTTTTTCCAGCAAGATGCATATGTGTGTTTGTGTGTGTGTGTATGTGTGTGTGTGTGTGTGTGTGTGTGTAAAATGATTGTTTACAACAAGATGTCACAAAAACTTGAACTTGTTATCATTCTTATCACTGCATTTTTCTTCTTTTAAAATAAAATTAAGCAAAAAACAATAAAAACAAAATCTTGGCTGGGTCACCATCCATCTTAAACTTTATTTCAACTATGGTTATTACAGCTAATTTTCTTCTACTTGATTCTAGAAATCAATATTCCAAATGCAACTTCCAATAAATTCAAATCCAGATTTCATTTGTGTCTACATGTGTGTACTTGGAGAGGAAGGAAGTGGTTCTTGTTCAGTTATATAGACTACAGGGCTTATCAGATACAAGCTACATCCATTAAGTTCTTTAAAAGATTGGCTGATGCATCAGACCTTTATCATTATATTAGTTCAGCTCACCCGGGAATTAAAAAAAATGTCTCCTTAAATCCACAGCTTGCTGTTTTCATATTCAAGAGTAAGGAACAAAATTGTGATATGATTTCTCAAAAGCCTACTTTCTTCTTATTTCAGAGGATTACAGGGGGAAATAAAGATTAACCCTTATCCATCAGAGATTCTGGCTTAGTACAATTCAGGTGATGTTTTTTACTCAAAGAACCTAATCAAGTATAAGACTGAGGCCAAAAAGAATCAGTGCATATGAAGAAATGATACCAACAAGTCAAAACATATGGCTGCTAAACTTAGAGTTTTTCTACAAAAGCAATGACATGGATAGAGTAGTTATGCTTCCTGGTAGATTAGCTAAACATTCTTTTCCCTATTCTTTCCACTAAATGCAACTAAAAACTCTGGACATTATAGATAAACAGAGTAACACATTGAAAGGTGGAGAGAGGAAGGCAAACCAGTTAGGGGTCTTCAAGACCCAACAATGATGTGGTGATGAATTCCCTGGATTTTGACTTGCTGTTTGGTTAATGTATCCAAGATTTGGAGCTGAAGAAGCCAGTCATCTAAAATGCCAACATATGGAGATGACAAAAACAAGCAAAAATAAACAAAACAAAAATCCAGTTCATTCTAGACAAAGGATCAGGAGGGACGGAGCCTGGAAAGAAAAGAAAACTTAAGGAAAATAATTGCTGTACTGTAACCACATAGCACAGAAAAATCTGTAGCCCTAATCTCCACCCACTTCAGAAAAGAATAAGTAGAAAGCTAAACTTTCATCCTCTCCAGGGTGTAATGAAGTGCTCTCATCTTTTCACCCACCAAAGTGATGTCAGAAATGGCCAAGGGAGGCATCAGGACTTTTAACCTTGCTGGGTACTAGTGAGGAATTCAAAGAAATGAGGAAAATGAGAATAGATAAAAAAAAATAGAAAGTTTCTGCCAAGAAAGAGAAGATATAAAGTAAAACCAAATGAAGAACTTGAAGCAAGTGCAATAATCACAACAAAGTAAAACAAAACCCTGAAGATGGGCCCAAAGTCCCTGAGGATGGGACAGAGAATCAGTAAAGTTGAAGGTAAAAAAAAAAAAAAAAAGAAAAGAAATTATCCAATATAAACAGCAGGGAAACTGTGGATTAAAATACAACAGTGTGTGTGTGTGTGTGTGTGTGTGTGTGTGTGTGTGTGTACACATATATATATTGAGTACAGGACATCATCAGTGGCTTGTGAGATGATAGTAAAAAACTAATGTTCTTGTCATTGAAGTCACAGAAGGAGAGGAAAAAAAGAATGGGATTAAAAATACTCAAATACAGGGGCGCCTGGGTGGCGCAGTCGGTTAAGCGTCCGACTTCAGCCAGGTCACGATCTCGCGGTCCGTGAGTTCGAGCCCCGCGTCAGGCTCTGGACTGATGGCTCGGAGCCTGGAGCCTGTTTCCGATTCTGTGTCTCCCTCTCTCTCTGCCCCTCCCCCGTTCATGCTCTGTCTCTCTCTGTCCCAAAAATAAATAAAAAACGTTGAAAAAAAAATTAAAAAAAAAATACTCAAATACATAGTCTCTGAAACTTTACAAATTTGACAAAAGATATAAGCTTAAAGAATCAAGAGGGTGAGCAGATCCTATGGAGTATAAACACAAAGAAATCCACAGTAAGAAACACCACAGTCAAACTTATGAATAATAAGACGAAAATGGAAGGGAAAGGGAAGGAAAGGAAATTGTGAAAATAACAAGAAACACCTGACCCTTTACCATAGAGGGGAGAAACCGTTCAAATGATGGAGGATTTTTCATTACAAATGATGGAGGCCAGAAGGAAGAGGCACAATGCTTTTGCAACTATCAACCCAGAAGCCTATGTGTAGCCAAAGTGTCCTCCTAGAATTAAGGCAAGTTGAGACCTTAGCAGCTGTTGGAAAGCTAAAAGTGTTTGTTACTAGCAGACACTAAAAGAATGCATGAAGTTCTCTTAATAAGAGGGAAATAAAGAAGAAACCTCAGAACATCAATAAGGAAGAAGAATTTGATAAGCAGAAATACCTATAAATAGAAGAGATACTTCTTAACATCTTGAATTTTCTAGATTATTTTTGGAAATTGAAGTAAAATTTATAACACATTCTGGTGTGGTTCTAAATGTATGTGAAGAAATATTTAAGAAAATTGCATTACAAACAAGAAGGGTAAAGAGGCATAAAGGAAGGTAAAGTTTGTACACTTCACTTGAATTGATAAAATTGTGACAATAACAGGCTATGATAAAATGTCTGTGTATATGTAAGACCTTCAGCAACCACTTAAAAGGCTTTACTAAGTAACTCATAAACACTATAGAAAAATCAAAGTGGATTTCCAAAATTCATCCAAATAACCATAAAAAAAACAGGAAAAAAGAAAACGGAAAAACAGAACAAACAGAACACACAGAATTCAAAAGTAAAATGGCAGACTTAGGCCCTCTAGATCAATAATTAGATTAAATGAAAATCGTCTAAATATGCTAATTAGAAGACAAAGATTGGCACAGTGGATAAAAATACAAGACCCAACTACCTGCCGTGTACAAGAAACTCGCTTCACATGTATCATACTAGGCATCTGAAAGTGAAAGGATGGAAAGAGATATATCATGCAGATATTAATCCAGTGGAAGTTGGAGTAGGTATATTAATGTCTGATAAAATGGACTTAACAGCAAAGATAATTACCAGAGCAGACAGTGATATTACGTAATGACAGTGGGGCAACCTATCAAGAAGACATAGCAATTCTAAATTTGGATGCACCAAACAACAGAGCAGCAAAATAGGTTAAGCAAAGACTGATAGATCTGAAGGGAAAAATAGGCAAATCCATAATTATATTTTGAGATTTCAGTAGCCCTAACTCAGCAACTAATGAAGTAACTAGACAGAGAAGCAACACGGTTGTAAAAAAAAATTCCATATTATCAACTAACAGAATCTGATTGACGTTTACAAAACATACCACTCAATAACAGGAGAACACACATTCTTTTCAAGTTCTCAGAGAGTACATACCAAGCTAAACCATATTCCAAGCCATAAAATAAATCACAGATCTAAAAGAATAGAAATCCTGAAGAGTGTGTTCTTGAATTACAGTGGAATCAGACTAGAAGTCAATAACATAAAAATAACAGGAAAATATCCAAATATTTGGATACTAAATAACAAACTTTTAAACTATTCTTGGGTCAAAGTGGATTAAAGGAAATGCAAACACATACAAATAAATTGTAAAAGTTGGACTGAATTAATAGGAAAACACAACATATTAAAATATGTGGGATACAGCTAAAGCATCGTGGAGAGCGGTATTTATAGGATTAAATTCATACATTATGAAGAGAAAGAATCTTAAATTAATAATCTGGCTCACATCTTAAGATCCAAGAAAAAGAAGAGCAAACAAAACCAAAACCTAGTAGAGGACCATGCTCTCTTGTATTTACCCAAATGAATTGAAAACTTCTGTCCACATAAAGCCTGTACACATATGCTTATAGCTGCTTTATTCATAATTACCCCAAAGTAGGAATACTCAAGATGTTCTTGAATAGGTGACTAGATAAACATACTGTGGTACATCTGGAAAATAGAATATTATTCAATAATAAAAAGAAAGGAGCTCTTAAACCATGAAGACATGAAGGAACCTTAAATAAATATTGTCATACATAAAATAAATCAGTAAAAAATAAACCAGTCTAGAAACACCAGATAATGTATGATCCCAACTATATGAGCCTCTGCAAAGGGCAAAACCATAGACAGTAAAAAGATTGGTGTTTTCTGGGATTTGGTGGAAATGAAGGATGAATAGGTGGAGCACAGGGGATTTTTAGGGGAATGAGGAATCCTGTATTGATGGATACATATCCTTATATAAATAGATGATAGATAGATAGATAGATAGATAGATAGATAACTCAATACAATAGAATGCATAACACAAAGAATGAACCCTGATATAAACTAGGCACTTTAGTTAATAATAATATATTGATATTGGCTTATCAGTTTTAACAAATGTACCACACTAATGTAAGATGTTAGTAATGGTGTAAACTTTATGGAAGGTGAGGTATATGGGAACTATCCACTCAATTGTTTTGTAACATCTTCTAGATGTTAAATATTAAATATTATTTCAATTAATAAAATGCAAGTCACATTAGTTAGCATTGTATTCCTGAGAAGCACTGAATGAAAGGTAGGAGAGTTGCTGGGTAAATCTTCCCCCATAGTAAGAGCTAGGCTGCAGCAAGGAACAGTCAATATTATGTAAGGGAGGGGAGGGGACACGGAGCAGGATTTTGAAGTCAAGATATTGAATACTTGTCAGGGGCACTCTGTTACTTTGCTAATTTGTAAAAAAATATAAAGCACAAATGGAGAAAGGCTCCTTGTTTCAGATATTAACTAAAAATTAATTAACTTCTCTGACTAGCTCATAAACAATGACCTGCACATAAGCAATTAATTTAGGAACTTGGGGGAAAAAAAAAGACCATAAATGCTGGAGGTGCAAATTAGCAGATAGAAGACTTGGATGCTAAAAAACTCAAGAGTCTAAAATCAAGTTCACCTATGAGGCCTCTTAAGTCATTTAAAGTTTTGGGATCATAAAATAAAAACTTCATATAGACTCTGCGTTTTGCAAATGTTTCACCCCTAAAGATCTTTTACTACCTTTTTAAACTTATGCTTTATTTTTGTCTCACAAATGCGCTGTATTTTAAATCGATGTCTATTTTTCTCCATTCTTATTTTTTCAAAAGCATGTACATATATCATTCAGAACACTTAATTGCCATGAGATAGATAACCAGAATTTCCATATTGCATTGATTTAATTTCTTCCCCTAAATTTGAAAGATGCTATTTTATTTAACCCAGGTAACTACATTGAGGTTCTCCTCTAGGCTTTTAGAAATACTGACAATTTGTCCTGGGAATTGCATTTCCTTTATTGGATTTTTATGAAGATTAATGAACAGTGAGTAGCCTTGCAAACCGTCTAACACAGTCATTGAAGCCAATGGGAATTTTAGATGTTGGGAATTTTGTTAACATCATCCTCATCATCATCCTCATCATCATTCTCATCATCATTTATTATTTTCCTCTAGTTCTGTTTCATACATACTTAGCCGTAGAACAAGTTTCACACAGCTATACATGCTGCTCTCTCTTTTGGAACCAGATCACCTTTCCTTCTACATGCAGTTACTATTTAGTTAATGCTCAAGACTGAGCTAAGAGTCACCATCGTTGAATAATGTCATGTTATTGTGTGCAAATCACTCCAAGATTGTCATTCTCATATCTTTTAGTGATTGAGTTCAAGGAATATGTGTGAGTACTCTCAAGCTTGTGCTAGGCACTGAGACAACAATGATGCCATTATGGTTGTATACATGCTTTAAAGAGTTCATGGGCCAATATTAATATCTCATGCATGTGAACGTTTTGTCGGTCCCCAAATGATCTGTTTTTGCAACCGGAATTAGAACATTACCTTCTGTCTGTGCCTTGCTGTCTTCCTCCTGTGTTTACCATGTAGTAGACACTCAGACATGCTATGGCCTTTCCTTCATAAACATAGTTCCCTTAATGAAGGTAAAAGAAAGTATTTTCTTATGCTCGGAATGTCGGTACAATCCCTGCCTCTCCCGTATGTAATCTGTTACAGAAAGTAATATCCTGGGGATCATCCTATGTTGAGTGTGTGTCCTCAAGCCCTCACTAAAGAGGGCTCTGCCATTTGTTTCTATTTCCTCTATTTTTGCTATTAAAAGTACAACCTCTGGAGTCACCATGAGATTAGCAGGGGCTCCTTGTCCAACTTTTGATTGTGAAAAGCAGCTTTGTTTCCAGCCTTCCCTCGTCTGATTTCCTCCTGTGTTTTTTCCTCTTGGCTTTTTAAATTAAAGTGCTGATCCCTGGGGTTGTATCTCCTTCCTGAAGCTGTCATCCTGTCCAGAGGTAACAACACTGTATTTACCATCACAAAAAATGAGAAAATAACATGAGAATGAGAGTGTTTGACCTATTAGTGATAATGTCTTTTCATTACAAATTAATAAATTGTTTAACTGATAGATTGTGCCACAGATTTTACAGTTTATAAGCCCATCTCAGCTTTCAGTTCATTTTGCTGAAGTTTCAAAAATAAAAGGACATTTTAATCAACATGAAGAGATTAAGTCTTGGTTAAATGGAAGTTCCATACTGACCACAAAAAAGTGTATGTATGGTCGGATCTATATTTTTAGAGAGAAATAGTTTAAAAAAACAGATGACAAAAATGCATGTTATTTTTTTAAACTCTGTTTGCCAAAGCTCTAATATGTTAAATTAAAGGGCATATTTTATGAACTGTGACAATATATAGAAACTATTTGTAATTGTAGACCCTCAGGGGGTAAAAAAACTAAATGAATACCTAATCGTAGGCAATAAAAATTCTACCAGTTACATTTCTTTTCTTTTTTTTAATTGGATGCAAAAGTGTGCTAGGTATATTTAGAATTATTTTAATTGCAAACAAAGTGCCAAAGACATTTTTACATGTAGTCATTTGATATCTGCATGCTTCTTTTGTTTAATTTCACATTCCAAATATTTCTGAATGCATAACAAGCCACATTGCCAACTGCCAGCTTAGAAGATAGAGCTGTAATCTATATTATACATTAGGATAATAATGTCTAAGAATATATATTGCAATGAGATACTAGAAGCATAGAGAGATAGTACTAATAGGGCTTATAATGAAGAAAGAAAAGTTGCAAATAACCTGGCAGATATATTATCTTTCATACACGAGATAAATACTTAGAAAAGAATACCTTTACTAAATGTCTCTGAAACCACTCTTATCTCTGCATTTTGTCTCATCTCTATACTGGGTTAATATTGGGTTACTTAACAAAGGTCCTACTTAACAATATTAAGTAGCACTGTAACAATATAATGGTATACTTAACCATAGTACAGTAAAGAACATTTTGGATATAGGATGAAAAAACCATGACACTTTTGAGAGTGAACTTTCATACTGATGAACAGGAATAATTATTTAGGGATAAAAAAAAAAAACACCTAGAATATTCCAGGCAAGAGTGAATGGTAATGTCTGGCTATGATGATAGCTAACAGGAATAAAATATTTGTCTAAAATTAGTAATAAGTTAGCATTACCTGGAACCTTGAAGCATTATGTATCTGTGCTTCTTTATTGGGCACAATTTCAGTTATTTGCCCAACATGTAACATTAGGCAAAAACACCTGGGCAATATTATCCTTGGCTAATTGGACTTAACAAAAGAATAAGCAGAAGAAATGACCTTGTCCATGAATGGTGAGAGAGGGGTGTGTGTGTGTGTGTGTGTGTGTGTGTGTGTGTGTGTGTTCCATGACACCTGAGTTGGGGAAAAATGGAAGAACATTATTTCTCCAACCCTATTTCAACAGAAAATTAGAAAATATAGAAACACATAGTCATTTTTTCTTATTGCCACCAAAACAGCACCAGACTTGAAGACATTCAACTTTCTAAAGCAGACTAATTTAAACCTGTCAACAGCAACAGCATAGCCGCCATTACCACCATCATCTTCAAAAATAACTATTTGTGGCACAGTTCTCTATGTTCACACTGTATTGATGATTGCAGTAGTATGCCACATTGATTGAAATAATTCTGTGTTCCTTAGAATCTTGTCATTTCATAAGACAATTATGGTGCAAGTGCCAAACAAAAGGAGTCCATGAGGTATGACTCAGTGCTGGTATCACATGAAGTTTGGAGAACTGGTTTTAAGTATCAACTTTATTCCATATTAGTTGTGTGAATTTGGAAAATCCACTTAACCTCCTTGGGATACAGTGGTCCCTCTAAAATGGAGATGATAATAACTAGCCTCACCAGACTGTCCAGTGGATGACATGAGATAAGATATGTAGCTTAGAGTATGTTGAATCTGGTGAGTTCCCATACATCTTAGTGTAAATACCATTTTATGAGTGGATTTATGGCCAGGGTAGTAATTAGCCATTCTGTATTCCTCCAGAGTATCCAACAACCTCATGGGTACCCACACAAGAAATACAATGTAACAACATAACTTCAAGAAATCAGTTAACATGGCAATGTGGAGGGACCTGGATTGAAGTCAGCAGCTGTGGATTGGAATCTTTGCTAGGTTTTCCTATGATATATATTCATCTGTCTACTCTCATACCAGCCTTCTCACCTATAGCCAAGAGCTAATCAGAGCAAACTCTAGGCAGTACAATCTTATTCATGACCTAATTCTTATATACTCTGGAATACTCTGAAATTGCATTTGTCTTTATACTTTGGTGCTGTGTCACTAGGATTCTGTGACAGCATTCCCCCCTCTTAAATAGTGTAGGTAATAAGCGCAGCAAATTAAGAGCTGACATTATATATGAAAAAAACAGAATACTGTACAGGGTGCTACAGTGTTTTTATCATTTGCTTGTTTTGAATTAGTTGATATGCGTAGAGTTCAAAGCAACATTGTAACACTACCTGTCTGCTAAAAATAAGAATCAAGTTGGAGGTGATGTTTGAAAGACAGATGTTGACAAGATGTTTACTTTCTTGCTTTTTCACTTTGTCATCCCAGTTTCAGTCAGTTGGGAGTCAGTCTCTCTCTCTTCCCTGCCCTACAATGGTCAGTGAAACTGGTATGATAGGTAAGGTTTTAACAGAAATAGTTTTCTATCTCTTTTAGACTAAATATGGATATTGACTTAGTATGAAGAGCTTATTGGTGACATGATCACAAAGAATTCTAACTCCAGCCAACACCCACTCCCTGCCTGATGGTGCCCCATTGATCATGAGTTTATTACTTGTGTTTCGGTGTAATTTCCCACATTATCATTTTTGCCTTGCCACCATGAAATGCACAACCTTAAAAGTTACATGGACCTATATCTGATTTCCAGGTATGCCACTTTATGCAACAATATTCCCTAGATGCTTGATGTGTCATTCTTTTAAGATAGATACTCGGTTTGTCATATACGATAAGGCATTTTTCCTGCCTTCAATGGATTGGTGTCTAGTGGATTAAATCAGGAAATAAACTATTATTTTTTACAAATTTGAGGATGAGCATGCAAAGTGTTATAGAAATACAGAGGCCATACATCTATGTCATACTGAATGTGGTGGTTATGGATGTCTATCCTAAGAAGTTCTATTTAAATTCCATTTGGAAGGATAAATAAAAAGAACCTATAAGGATAAAGAATTGGAAAAAAACTCATTCTAGGCACAGAGAATGATGCTTTCTACACAGATGACCTTAGGCATGTGCTCTAATTTCCTTTGTTTTTTTTCACATGGTAAATAGAACATCTAACTCACACTATTTTCTTAGATTTGAGTAGAACATAGAGTTCCTGGTTCTGTGAATGAAATCTGTGATTGAATCAAAGAATACCAGATGTCTTCCTTCTCTCTCTCTCTCTCTCTCTCTCTCTCTCTGGTAACAAATTATTTTTGCATTATGTCTTACCATTGACCATTACTAACCCTTATAATGTCTACATTAGACTCTTAAATCATATGCCAACATATTTTCCCCAGGACAAGAGAGACACATTTAAAGCTAGATTTAAGAAACTTTATCTGAGAATTAACTAAGAGTGATAGATGTAAAGCAAATGTCTATTACAATTTCATTGCTGAGATTTGGAATTTAATATGCTTGAAAATTTCTCAAAGATGTCAAATAGCCACCATTTTCAGAGACAAATCCATTTTTTACTTCTTTCTACATTCAATGAAAGCTATGGCCTTGTACTTTCCTTAGATCATAATTTAGATGTCAATCTTTACTACTCTAAAATAGTGGCCCTGGAGTTTTAGCTCTACTTAAGACCAGCTTCCAAATATAATAAAAAATAGCTATGAAATCAGAAACCTCTTAGTAATTCTACTGGCTCACGGCAGGACCACTTGAAAAGTCACTCAATATGGGAAAGAAATAAAATGTGCAAGGTTCAGAAGGCAGTGCCAGAGATGAAGTTGAAATGGTTGGAAATATTGTTTTATACCACTTCATCCTTAACCCTTTTGTGACATTTCAAAGAAAAGTTGTATTTTAAGCTCTGGATAATACTACACAGAATATTGCAATTAACTTTCAGAATATTTCTCTTAAATGAGCAACTTTTCTATGGATTTGTAGGCCATGAGCTAGAACAGAGATTTGCCCACACAAGTGTGATTGATTTGATGTAATGGGGCTCTTCCCGTTTTGAATCTTGAGCGTTGAAGAATGAGATAGTTTCATCTCCTCATTTTAATCACAAGAAGCAGTGATACAGTACATCCATCAAGCCAATACTATGTCCAGCACTATCCTGCCACTTTGAAAGTGGAGAGAAGATGGAGACTATGAGTCAGAGCAAGAGAATACTTACCCAACCCCTCCTGCAGTTAAGGGCAGAGTCTAAATAAGAATAAAGTCCAGTACCTTTTCCTTCACAACTTGAAAATTTTAGCATAATTAAACAGACAATGTCAGTTATGGTAATATTAAATGATTAATGTACTGGAAAATAAATACTGTTAATAAAGGTATTTTAAGATATTTCAGTCATAATTATGACAATTAATTGTATGTTATTATATAGTAAGCTCATAGCCTGTGATGGTCATTTTTTTTTTTTTTATTTAACGTTTGTTTATTTTTTTGAGACAGAGAGAGACAGAGCATGAACAGGGGAGGGTCAGAGAGAGGGAGACACAGAATCTGAAACAGGCTCCAGGCTCTGAGCGGTCAGCACAGAGCCCGACGCAGGGCTCGAACTCACGGACCGCGAGATCATGACCTGAGCCGAAGTCGGCCGCTCAACCGACTGAGCCACCCAGGCGCCCCTGTGATGGTCAATTTTTACCTAGACCATTTAAGTCCAAATAAAGAAGTAGACATATTGAATTTTTTTGGGATTCTTTTTTTTTTTTTTTTTCTTGTTTTTTTTCTGGTAGGGAGTCTTTGTTTATTTACTTATTTACTTGGTTTTGTTCTGTCTTCTTTATGGCCAGTTTGCGTCATGTCATGTCTTGATCCTGAGCCCAGTGTTTCTCTTTTTGAAATCTTTCTGGTTTTGAAATCTTTTTTCCTTCTTCTAATATCCTTCTCATTAAAAATCAATAAATCTTTTTATACATTTCTGAAGTAGGACTAAGTAGCTTCTAAGTAAAATCCTGGATGTGTTTCTTATTAGTAATTGATGAAGTTGGTTGCATTTATAGCTATTTAGGTAAGTCATAGATCTTGATTTTGGATTTTTTATGATCCTTCAACATATAAAAGTGGCCAGTAGAATTGAGTACTAGAAATTATGAAATGAATAATTTGTAGTTTTTATTTTAGGAAGCTCACAATCAACTGAAGGAGAAAGGCAATTGTGTTTAGTTGCTAAGGAATACAATATAGTAAGCATTCAAGACTCTGGGTCCTGAGAGGAGGAATATCTAACACTTAGAGAGGTTACAGGGAATGATTTAGGAGAGGCAATATCTAAGCTGATATGTAATGGAAGAAAAGGGATTGATCAAAAAGCGAAAGAGAAAAGCGCTTCTTAGGTAGACAGAGTAACATAGAAATATGGTCCTTCCTGTACCATGAGCTGCTTGATGGGTGTAGAGGGCTCATTGCAAGAAAGGGCCATTTTTGGTAATGGCCAGAAAGTAAACTGGATAACTTAACTAGGTCCATATCCTGAAGGGCTTTGTAAAATATGGTGAAAAATTTGCTCTTATCCTAAGGATAATCTGCCAGGTCCTTCACCTTCAGGAAAGTGCAGAGTTCTTGGTTTTGTTCTACCTCTTCCCTCCGTCTGGATTGTTGTGTGAGTTCATGTTGATCTATCATTAATAAAATAGTAATTGAGAACATAGATGAGGCTGAAGTGAGTGTGTGTGTGTGTGTGTGTGTGTGTGTGTAGTGATAGGAGTGAAAACATATTCCATGGGGACTCAGTAGAAAAACAACATGTTGAGTGTTGCAACAAAGGCTCAAAACATTATATTAATGTAGCAAGAAACTAATCTATCAAGGTTTGGGATATAAAGTGGATGCATTTAGTCTATGAGCTTGAGAATTTTTTAGGCACAGAGTACCTGTCTATTTTTTTTTTCTTTTGGAATAACCCCCCACACACTTTCTTTTGGAGAATAAGAGAATTTATGATCATTCTGTCTTGCATGCCCTCCATATTTGTATCACTGAATGATGTCACTCAGTCACTCTCTTGACAAATTAATATACAGACTCACTATTAAATGTGAAAGTTTGAATTATCAGTAGATTTCTCTGCTCTTTGTTGTTTCCACAAAGGCTCTCAGCCATCCAGAGGGAAGAGATATAAGAGTTCATAGATAAAGGGACAAACGTGGGACAGTATATTCTTAATCAGAGAGCCTTAAGCATAGGCTGTCACTAAAGTAATTATGGAAGGCTATATTGGCAGACACATGTTAGCAATTACTTCAAACATTCATGGTATACACGGATGGCAAACAAAACAAAAATGGAAGAACTTGGCATGGGAAAAAGGAGAATTTACTGTCAAATGTTTTTAAGTTTTCTAGAACAAGGAAAAATAAGCATATATTTTTCTCTTACAATATTGCTTTTGCATACAAGACTTTTCTGAACAAAGTAGTCGTGTAGCCCTATATTCAGATTGTAGTTTGGTTGCTAAATTGTGATTGACACTTTTGGCAGGGGGTTGGAGATTACATTTTAAGCTATCCTGGTTTTGAGATATAACAGAGCTAGGATCCTAAGATAATACAGTTTAACCAATGGATTTATCATGTACTGTAGATACACCTTTTAAAGAAAGAAAATAAAATCTGTAGCTATTAATACCAGCCAGATTGAAGTTACTCCAAGATGGGAATCAAATTTGTCTACTATAAGTGGTTCAGATCATTGTTGAAACATTGCTAAAAGTTTATTAAATATGAAGTTTTATGTACATTAGGTGGTGTACAGTTAAATTAAAACATAAAAAAATCAAACACAACAGTATTTAATTTGAAAATTGCTTTTTCTGAGGATACACACACACACACACACACACATGCATGACATAGTACCTCTCCTCAAAGATTCACTCAAGACATAAGGCATAAATATATGGCATGTTAAGTATTAATACTTAAATAATAATGTCACACACACCAACACCATCTCAGCCCAGAAGAGAAATCCAATATAAGTTGCCTCAACATGATATACAGATTTAAACATTTATAGGTCTCACCTAACTGTAAATGTGTCCTCAGAGACTTCCAGAGGATTTTCACATTTTTTGTAATTATGTATTAATCAATTAATCTTTCTACTGGATTTTGGCTCCTGAGCGTAAGGTTTGTGACTTAACTTCTCTTGGTGTTTCAAATTTCTAACCATGTGCTTGACATATAAAAGGCCTTAAGCAGAAGATCTGAGAAGTGAATGAATGACACACAAGCAGAGGGAGGTGGACCATATTATATTAATTGCCCATTGCCTTTGTCTAAGACCAGGCAAAATGGGACATCAAGTATTGACAGTGGCCTGGGTAACAGGCTAATCTTGCAGTTCTCTCTCAAAAGGAAATGAGAAGGGCATTTCAGGTAAGGAAAATAGTGTGAAGAAAACATGGCTCTGAAAAAGACTGGCTAAGTATTATGGTGTGAAGAATGGTAGATATCATAGTTCCCCAGACTATATGGTTAAACATGGAATTACCTGGAGCCCTGGAATATCTCAGATTTTTGTGCACATTGTAAAGAATCCTGATCTTCTTTTTTTTTTAATGTTTATTTATTTTTGAGAGAGCACAGGCGGGGGAGCGGCAGCACAAGGGGGACAAAGGATCCGAAGCAGGCTCTGTGCTGACATCAGCAAGCCTGATTGATGTGGGGCTTGAGCTCATGAATCACGAGATCATGACCTGAGCCAAGGTCAGATGTTCAAGTGACTGAGCCACTCAGGTGCCCCAAGAATACTGATCTTCTTAGCACATCAAAGGGTGGCGGGTGGTGTGAGTGTTGGTGATTCCACTGTGGAATCAGTAAACCAGTTTCAAGGTCTCCATCAGGTTCCTGGCAATCCTTAGCTCTGGATATGTCAGAGATGGAGAGCCAAAGGCAGAGCTCATTTCCAGGAAAGCCAGAGGCAGCCTAGTTTGTGAAAAAAGAGCACTCGACGAAGAGTGAGGAGGTTCGATTTCTAGACTTAATTCTGCCTTTAGCAAGCTGTGTTTGTGACTCTGTTTCCTTGTATGTAGAAAGGGAGGTGGTGGGTCCCGTTGTCCCTTTTAGATATAGATATATCACAATCCCTCCATGATTCTGGACTGAAGTGATCCCTATGTCCTGGGGAAGGACAGAAATGAAAGTCGCTGAGGTGGACTGGTCAATCTGCTCTGTCCCAGATGCACCGTCATGTCATTAAACTGTAGAAGGAAATAACTGGCAGATGAAATGTGGGGAACTGGTTAATAGCATTGATTTTGGAATAAAAAGAATCTGGGTTCTGGGCACTAATGCTCCATCCACTCTTATTCGCTGCCAAATCCGTAAAACGAAGGTAGAAAAATCTACCTCTCCGGATTGAGTGTTAAAGGGGACCCTAGTGTAAAGTGCCTATCACAGCAGGGGAGACACAGTGAGGGCACTGACATCACTGGTCCCTTTATTCTCCCCTGAGATGACCACTTTTCTCTCATTCTTCATCTTCCTAACCATCTCCTGGCTGTTTCGGGATGGAAAAATATCTAATTCTGATCCTCTTAAAATATGGAAAGAAAATATTGCAAAGTGTGTGGGTTAGAGACAGAAGAGTTATTTTCTTGCTGGAAACAGTTATATTAAGAACTCAGAAAAGGGACTGATTACTTGGAATGCATGTTTTGGGATTCCCTCTTATGCTTTTTGTCTCTCAAGGAATAGATAGGGCAGAAAAAGGTGACTTTCCGATTATGTTGTAAAATAACAACTAAAACCAAATCCCTGAAGATCAGACACAAACTCTTAAGATTATAACCATCTCTTTCTCTGTTATTACTGGGAAGTGTGAATCCACCCCTTAGAGTCTCTTTCTCTTACCTCTGTTCAAAGTTGTTATGATGTCTTCCTCTAAATCAAAACCTGAAACCATTTCTCGTTAAAAACTAGGACAAAATTCAGACACCTACCATAACTGAAAAGGCTTTGCTGTATGTGCCTCCGGATTTTGCTTGGTCCTGTCTTCCCCACTTTCCCCTCTGCTGCCTGACTCCAGCCTCACTAATCTGTGAAGCTCTTTCTGTAATATATTAAGACAGATCTTATTTCAGGTATATTTAGTTGTGTCTCCAGCCAGGAAGATTTCTCTCAGATCTTTGATCGATAGGCTCCTGCGCATCATTAAGGTTGCAGCTTTAATGTTGTTCTGCTAAGGTATCAACTTGATTCTCTTCTCTATAGCAGCCCCACATTCTGGATATTCCCCATGCTCACGAACCTGTTGTATTCCATTCACGGCACTTTCCACTTTCTGAAGGTGATTTGACCGATTGATTCCTCAGTTTGTTTGTTGACTAGTTTACTTTCTGTCTTTCCCACCAGATGGCGAGCTCTCTGAAAACAGGATCCTTGTCTACTCAGTTCACTGCTGTGTTGCCTAGAACAGTACAGGGTACCTGGTATGTATTTGATTAATATTTCCTAAACAAACACATGAGTGGATGGATGGATGGATGGATGGATTTTATTTTAGCACTGTCCTACCTTGTTTCAGAAGTGAAGAACCCATCCCTCTTTAGCATAGCCTTACACCCACTTAGGTACATATGGAAATTAATCCCTTTGCTTAGAAATGTTTATCTCCACCTGTCTGCAAAATAGCATTATTTGTGGAGTTTTTAGATGCCAGTGCTCCATTCGCTAATTAAATCAGAATCTCTGTGGGTGGGGCTTGAGCACTGATGAAAACAAACACAATCAACAAGCACAGTAAATCCCCTGGGTGTTGCTAATGTGCAGATAGATTTTGACACACTGCTGGAATACCTTACTCATCCCAAAGAGAGCTGTCAAGTAATCTGCTTTTCAGATTGTATGAACCGATGTTTGGAAATAAAGTTTTAAAGTTTACAATTTGTATCATATGGGAATCTACAAAGAATAACAGCGTGGAAAAGACACTATCCTTAACCAAAACAAGAGAGAAGTTTTCAGAAAAGTGAGTCTGAAATCCGACCTCCATTGGATCGGATTGTTGACTATAGAGATTAGTCTTGATATCTTGATTTTGGTACACCATTCAGTAAGCATTCCGTTTTTTGGTAGCTGGTCCTTGTCCTGTTTGTTCTGGTTCCATCTTCCTCAAAGGATTGCTAGGGGTTCCTTTACAAAGCACGGTATGATAATTAGAGCTCCTTGGATGACAGTGGCATGGCACTGATGGCGTCGCCACATATTTCAGGCAGATAAATATTGATACGATTTGAATGTGGTTGTGTGACATCACTGAGAGAGTTGAGATGTTCGGAGCTCCTTCAGCAGAGACTAATGGAGGAGTAAAGTGCAGTTGAATGAAACAAATCCATTTATACAGAGATTGAAAGATACGTGTTTATTATCTCAATATCAGGTTCTCCCTTAAAGTTCCCAAACACATGAATCCTGTTCCACGTGAATGTATGCATGTTGCTTTATATTGACTTTTGAAGACAGGATCAGTTGCATTTACATTTTAATCAATCCAGATGCAATGGGCCCACTGTAATTACCAAACATTGGGAATCCAAATTTTGCTGATTAGAATTCTGAAATGACAATTTATTAGAAGAGCATAACGATTCCAAACGATTTCCTCAGGAGAATCCTCCCATTATTAATTATTAGCAAGAGCTGCTCCCTAAGAGTTCCCCAAAGGAGGTTAGAAAGAAAAAAAAGTCAAAAACTGCATAAAGAGCCAGAGAAAGATATATTGATGTAATTGTAGCTAATGTGCTATGCATCATGACCAAAGTGTGCTTTTTATATCTCTTATTAAAAACGAAAAGTGCTAATTTAATTTTAAATATCTGTGAGAAAAATTACAGAGCCAAAAACTGCAAACAGACACTGCTAGGCCCAAAACTTTGTCTGTTTTGTGACATGAACCTGTTTAGAGGCTGGCTTTCTGCAGGCCCCTGCTATGACTTTTCCCCAATGGTTCCTTGACCATGCTACTTAAAACTAGACAGATAGGATTAATTTGTCTCTTCCCTGCTCTGAAAAGACACACTGCATAGGAGCTTTGATCTGATCACACAGGGAGGTCTCCTTATGGTCCAGCCATACTGGGTTGGAATCAGAGCAAAGGCTCATATGATTATATGTGTCATTGTTAATTGAGCGCTAATGTCAGTGTTCATTAGGAACAAAGGAACATGTGGCATTGCAGCTAGAGCTTAATTTTCTCATTAACTCCGTAACATTAAGTGGTACCTCTGATACCCAAATCACTGTGTAACTTCATGGAAAGGAGCATATTGTGTTTTCATGTGGTTATGTTCTTTCAAAGGGCTGGAAAAATTACTATAAATCCATCTGGTATTATTAGGTAGCCATTTGAATATAATTGGTTTACGATCATGCCTTTTGTAAGAAGGACACCTGCAATAGACACGATTCACATCATACTTAGTGATTTCCTTTTCCTCCCACAGATGATCATGGACTGGTTTTCTTGGCCTTTGTGACTGTCACTCTTACATACATGAGCCTCCCCCACCCCAATTCGCCTCCC
>NW_026057589.1:3095338-3244476 GCF_023721935.1 Panthera uncia | reverse complement strand
GGGAAGGGAGGGGAGGAGAGGGAAGGGGAGGGACGGGAGGGGAGGGGAGGAGAGAAGAGGGGAAGGGAGAAGGGAAGAAGGGAGGAGAGGGGAGGGGAAGGGAGGAGAGGAGAGGGGAGGAGAGGGGAGGGAGGGGAGGAGAGAAGAAGGGAGGAGAGGGGAGGGGAGGGGAGGAGACGAGAGGAGAGGAGAGGAGAGGAGAGGAGAGAGGAGAGGAGAGAGGAGAGGAGAGGAGAGGAGAGGAGAGGAGAGGAGAGGAGAGAAGAGGGGAGGAGAGGGAAGGAGAGGAGAGGAGAAAACAGTCCAGGTTCTCCAGCTTACCCTGAAGTAGAGTTGCTCACTGTCTTACTAAATCTTTCTATCTCCAGATCCACACATTTAGGTGGTACTATTTTGGCCGCCATGCACCCTGCACAATGTGTTCAGTCCACCATATTGAAGGGACAACTGGTCACGTGTGGCTAGGTATGAGTGCAGATCTCAGAGATGAGATATGGGTTAGAATCATCAGTGGGAGTGTGGAGGCTATTTGATGAGTAAGAGATTGAAAGAGTGAAATTGAAAGGGCGGGTGTCACACTGAACACTGAGAGATGAGTTGTATGATGTGTGTGAAGAGATGATCTGGAAGGGAAACAGAGACGGAGAAGGTGGGGATGCAGAAGGAAAACCAGAAGCAAATAGTATACAAAAGGCGGAAAATAGTAGTTACCTATCTGAGAGATTATTGAGAGGTTAACTATATTGAGGTTTGCCAAATACTAACTGTATTTTATAATATGGTGTATCATTGTGGATTTCTTGTTTTTGGACCTTAGTTTACCTCTGTGGAAAAAAAAAAAAAAGAATTGACTGTTTTCAAGATGGTGGAATGGAATAAAAATGTAGGATTTCAGTGAAGTCAACATCAATGTAATTTCATCACTTTGAATAGTTTTTTGGAAACAACATTGAATTAGGATGTTTAAATATGTGCCTGTTTGAAATATAATGATATCAATGATATCAATAATAACGATATAAGTTACTACTATTTGCCATGTTTATTTGGCATAAAATGGATGTTGAGAGGATTTGCACCTACTCAGAATAGTCCTAGATGCTGGGCTCTTTATTTATGCCACTCAGTATTGGCCTAGAAGCTGTTGGCTAACAGTGAGGGGTCTGGGGAAGAATTGCTATGGTTTGAGTGCTGACTCTACCTAGCACTAACTGTGTTACCTTATGGTATTCTCTCAGGAATGACAAAGAGAGGACGATCTGGTAATGTAGACAAAAAGGGAGCAAGTCGTACTAAAGTGACTCCCCCATAGAGTTTTTGTGAGGATTAAAGTAGATATTACTCAGAAAATAGTTCTTGACACACAGTAAGCCCTCAATATATGTTGGCTGTCATTATTAAGACTACTCAGTTATTATAACAATTCTGTGAAACAAACAAACAAATAGAAAACAACTCTCCCTATTCATGTAAAGAAGATAAAGAAGACCTTGGATTTTAGAGAGAAAAAGATACTCATGTAAAGTAAACATGTTTTGGGGGATGATGGCAGGTCTGCAGTTCTAATCACTTAGACTCTGAAATCCATGCTTCTCCCAACATACTGGACATTTCCACACTCTGCTCCAAGGTGCCTTCTTACAGCATGCACCCAAGGGGTACTCCGTGTGTGGATTCAGGAGCAGGGAGGTAAGAGAATTTAAGAAAGCTGAGACAAAGAGCCTCTTGTTTCACTGATGGGAAGCTTCCATTTTCTCTGTTAGGTAAATTAAGTCTCCAGGCAAGACATCCTATGAAAAACACTCTACTGCTGAGAATAATAACAGTGTGACTTGAGAAACACACTAAACTATAATCCCAAAGCCTTTCCCTGTCTCCCACTATCATAATCCAGAGTTCAAGTTGAACATACTGACAGTGTTTCAAGAAGCTGATGAACAGTGTCAAGGTTCTTAGATTTAAAAACATGTAAGACTTTCTACAATTCCATATTCTCTGGGCCACTTGAGGACTTCTCTTAAGAAAAAAGGCAACTCTCAGCTCTTCAGAGTCTTGTTTTCAAGTATATGCTATGTCCTAGGTTAGACCCTGAAGGTCTAAACAAAGCAAACCTTTTTGAAAATTCGGCCAAACAGTAGCATCACCAGTTTATCTCAGATACTAATTAGCCAGTCTGGAAATGATATTGCGTTGTTTTTGCAAAGCTTCTGAGAAAAAACAATCAAGCTAGATATATCGTTTTCATTTCAATCCCTGTCCACAGGAAGTTAGCAACTGTTATACAGATTAGTATGGTGCTCCTTTGTTCTCTTGAGCATAGTAGTCCTTTCATAATAAGCCTCTTTGTGATAACTTTTATTTGCCAGGTCCTCTGCTGCCCAATGAGGTAGGTATTATAATCCATATTTTGCAAGATCGGAAAATTTAAGTAACTTGCATTAAACATCAAAGGGCTGATATGTGAGAGACGTGGCATTCAAAACCAGATCTTCCCTATCTGAAGGTCATGGCTAATAACCTCTATACTGTTCCAGCACTTCTTTCCAGAACTCTCTCTGCTTTCCCTCTGTAAAATTGCATGTAGTGAAAGTAGGAAAACAGTATGTTTAAGCGCTTCTCAATTTGAACTATTAAGTTTTGAGAGTGTGTAGGTTCATGCAAGTTATCCTACATATTTTTTTAAGTTTATTTTTGAGACAGAGAGAAAGAGAGCACATGCATGTGTGCGGGGGTAGGGGCAGAGAGAGAGAGGGAGGCAGAGGATCCCAAGCAGGCTCTGCGCTATCAGTGTGGAGCCCAATTTAGGGCTCAAACTCACGAACCATGGCATCATGACCTGAGTCGAGATCCAGAGTCAGACACTTAAATGACTGAGACACCCAGGCACCCCCAAGGTTTCCTATATTTTAAGCCTCTCTATCAATCCCAAGTGTTTATGTGATGTTTATGCATTGGGTGATACGACTGGCAACATAAGTTATGATGAGAAAGCTACGTATGTGCAGCTCTGTGCTGCCACTTTGCTTGTATTGATTCTGTATCCCTGTTAAAAACAAGCAAACCACAACAAAAGTAGAATCTTAACCTGTATCTGTTGTATCTTCCTCAAATTCTATAGCCCGCCTAAAAGCATTTTAGGAAGACAGATAAGTAAAGAGGCTGTCACAAAATACCATGATGGAGATGATAGAAATATTTACAAAGCTTTTTTGAAATAGGAGAAAAAGGAGTAACTATGTGGGTACTCAGGAAGGCTCTTTGGGAAAAGTGACACTTGAAACAGGTCTTCAACCGTAAACAAGTATTTTCCAGAAAAGAATAAAAAGGAAGGGATTCCAGATGAAGGGAATAGCATATGCAAAACCAAGGAGGTATGTGTTAGCATGTTTTGCTGGGGAGCCCCATGAGCAATTCTGGAAGGAGAGCTTAGTGGGCCTGAAGGGTGGGGGTTATGGCAGGAGACAGCACTGAAAACATAGCTGTGAACCAGACTTTGAAGAGTCTTTAGTGCCAAGCTAAAATGTTTGCTCCATTCTGTAGGAAGTGGACACCCATTCTATGATTTCAAGCATGAGCCTGCCATGGTTAGAATGATTTGAAAAGGTAAATCCAGTTCCATGTAGAGGAAAGCCAGGAATAGAAAGAGACAAGAAGGGAGTGAAAAATGATCAAGTTCTCCTCTTGAGAGCAAAGTGCCATATTTATTGGGTGAAATGTTGATTTATCTCTTTGATTTCTGTAGCTCTCAACACCCCTCATGTTAGTTTATGGGTGACTGCTGCTTTCAAAATGAAAGGCTTTTAGCTAGCTTGTTATGTGCCTTAATGAAATAAAACCTAATCTATAAGAACAAACAATCTTTAAAATACTTGAAAATGCAAGCACTTTGATGAGCCTGATGGATAAATTCATAAGTAATATACAGGAAACAAAAATTATTAATATCCATAGAGGGATTTTATAAACATGCTCTTTCATCCTTTAAGGAATGATGTGTGCAGGGCCCCAGTTTTACAGCAAGGCCATTACCTATGCAGTATGATGGGTCAGGCTATTCCTAAATTAGTGGCTAAAGACAGGACAAAGAGTATCAGGAACAGAGTTCATATTTCTAAATAAAAGGATCCATTATAAAATAGCTAACCTTGATTCTGAAAAAGAAGGAAACTTTAAGAAATCCACATGCTATGAGGACATATGAACATATTTTTGTTGTGGATCAGGAAGAAAAAAATGATGAATATTACCCCTCTCTAAGGCTGATTACCTGTCTGATCCACGATCTCCTGTCTCTTTCGGCTTTATGAGTATGCGGCTTTATTAGCTTTGCTTTCTTTTCCCTTCTAGTGTTGTTTGTCTCCTGCAGTAGAATTTGTGCTGGCCCCAACCAAAGTGTCAGTAAAATCATCCAATGGCATATTGATAATTTTCAACTCTTCATAATTTTTTTAATGCTTATTTTATTTTTGAGAGTGAGAGATAGAAAGAGAGAGAGAGAGAGAGAGAGAGAGAGAGCTGGGAAGGGGCAGAGAGAGGTAGACACAGAATCTGAAGCAGGCTCCAGGCTCTGAGGTGTCAGCTCAGAGCCCAAGGCGGGGCATGAACCCGTGAACCATGAGATCATTACCTGATCCAAAGTGGGACGCTTAACCAACCAAGCCACCCAGGCACCCCGATAACTTTTACATATCACATTTCATGTATGGCTCGACATATTCCAGTTCCTTGGTGTTGACCCCTTTGGCTGTCTATTCCATCGGCTCTCTCCATCTTAAGCTCTTGACATCTCTGGATCTCTGGCTTGGGCTTCTAGATTGCCTCTTAGGTTGATTCTCACCCTCTCCAATGGCTATGCCTTGTCCTGAAGAAAAGTGATCTCTTCAAAATGCAAAGGTAACTTTTGAAATTATTGGATATCTCATCATTATTCATAGAATAAAGATAAAACCTCTTATTTTAGGTAGGCTTCCTTATCCTTCATCTGTATCTCTCAGGTCTCATTTCAGATCACTTTATCCCTTCCCTGTGATTCCAGTTCTAGAGATCTTCCTTTTTTTTTTTTTTTTTAACATGCTAACCTTCTGTCACAGGGCCTTTGTGCATCTTATTTTGTGTCTTAAATATTCTTTTCTTTCTTATTTGCCTAGATACGTCTTGCTCATCCTTGAGATGTCAGATTGGATGTTATCTTTTTTTCATTAGAAGCCCTGTATAATCTCCTGCAGTTGTTCGAATGTCCCCTGTCCATGTGTGCATCTTAGATACGAGTTGTAATTTCTTGAAATGTTATTATTTACGAAATGTCTGCCTTCCCCAATGGACTGTAAGTTTCACAGAGGTGGCAAGAGGAGTACCTATTTCTGTTCTCATTATTTACCCACCCAAGAGCTAGCACAGTGTCTGGCATAAATTAAACACTCATTAAATCATTTTTGAGGGTTTTGTTTTAATGAATACAATAATGAGTGCTGGGCTACTGGAGGTGAAGTCTTGACTTCATTCTGGCTTTACACCTTATCCGTTGTGTGACTTTGACTAAGTAAGTGGGTTTCTCTGATTTTCACTAGCCCTAAATGTAAAATGGGAATGCAATACCCTCTGTAGTGCAAAAAGACTGCTAGAGAATCAGAGGAAACAAACTAACTGTAGGAGAAAAAAATAGCAACCTAGCACCTGCATCACAGCAGTTACTCAAGATCACAGCTTGGGCTCCCCAGAAGCAGATGATGAGATGCGGCTTGGGGCGCAGGATGTCTCTTAACACATCATTACATGTAAAAAGAAGGCAAAGGACACAGGGTTGGGCAGAGGGACAGGTTGAGTTGTAAAGCAAGCCCAGGAGAAACGTCCACCAACCCAGTGCTCTCCTGCAACAAATTTCAATGGTTTGAATTTCATACCCTGGTCCATTCAATCCTTGCCTTGGACAAAAGTCTGCCCATTTACACATCTACACTCACACTCAGTGCTTTTCTTCATGGGGGAAGTTAGTCCATCCTTCAGTCACCTTTTTTTTTCCAGTTTATTTATTTATTTATTTTGAGAAAGAGGGAGAGAGAGGAGGAGAGAGAATCCCAAGCAGGTTGTGTGCCACTGGAGCCCCCAACATGGGGCTCAATCTCACAAACTGTGAGGGCATGACCTGAGCCCAAATCGAGAGTTGGACACTTAACCAACTGAGCCACCCAGGCATCCCCATCAATCACCCTTTTATGAAATGCCCAAATGGGCTCCCACAGTCCCTGCCTTTCATAAGGGTTCAAAACGAGCAGTCAAGAATATTGGTATTAAACCTTTCCTGATCAATGACACAAGCACACAGGAGACACGGAAGGAGATGAGGGATGCTGAGAAGAGGGAATTAGAGAGAAAAGTGTCAATTAATCGCAGGCTGGTGATCACACAGCATAGTGTGAAGTGAATGGGTCTGTTTTTGAAGAGACTGGGAAGTAAACTTGACTTTACCACTTCAAGTGATTATTTACATTTACCAAGTACTTTTTACTTGCCTGTGTTTCAGAAATTTGAATAATGTGTAAATGAACTTGTTTAAAATGAAGGGAAAAAAACATAACCCATGCTGATATACATTAATTTTGCTCTAAGATTATTTATGCAATAAACGTAAAACTAGTTAGAAAATCCATGGGTTTATCACTAATAAATAGCCATAAAACCACAAATTTATAATTAAATACAAAAAATATGAACATTAATAAAAATCACATTAAACAAGCATGGATTTTTCTTGACAGGTGATATTGTTTTGCTGAGATTAAGTCCCTGATTGTCATGTGATTGCCATGATGCAGGTTGTTTTGCAATTGAAATGTCAATTCTGTCATACACAATGGGGGAGTCAAACCTGTGATCATTTTTCTCTATTCAAATCAGTGTAAAACTGTTGTTCCTATTGTGTGGTGTAATGTGACTTGACCTTCATTTGGCATGCGTTTATCATTCATGTAGTAGAATTGCCACAATTCTTTCATTACTTCCCAGCAATTAAAATGGTGCTATTTGTGACTGACATTTTTTAAAGTCCTTAGTTTATTCATCCTCTCTTGAAAAATCTGTACAATCACCACAGATAAAGTCACTGCAGGATCTTTACTCCTTCTGTTATCCAATCTCTAGCTGAATTTTTGCTAGCACTAGTAATGGCTTTTGCAGTTCCCTTGACTTTCTTCATTCTGTTCTTATGTTCCTTTCACTGTTTTGTTGAATCCCTTCCTTCTTTCTTAAAAAAATTTCAGTGTTTATTTATTTTTGAGAGAGAGATAGAGTGCAAGTGGGGGAGAGGCAGAGAGGGAGACACAGAATCTGAAGCAGACTCCAGGCTCTGAGCTGCCAGCGCAGAGCCCGATGTGGGGTTAGAACCCATAAACCGTGAGATCATGACCTAAGCCAAAGTTAGATGATTAATCAACTGAGCCACCCAGGGGCCCCTCTTGAATCTTTTTTTCCTCATACATGCCATGTCTTGCAAGTCTCTGTTTGGCTTCATTTTTCTTTACATAATCCAAGGAATCATAAATCAGGCCAAAGTCAATTGTCTTGCCACCACCAAAATGGTTCTGAACCCAAATACAAAGATGATATTTGGTGCCGTCTGCTACATTTTGGCTAGTTTTTTCCAAATATCTGCTTAGGTCCTCTTGCCTTTCCAGGGTGAAGAACATCAGTGACCATTTGTTGCCACTGAAGTATTTGGTTGGTCGTGAACTTCCTGGTTGGGATAGTTACTGTGTCATTCATGATGGTGGCTGAGCTTCAAGAAACCAGTGAGGAAAAGCTGTAACTAACAATTTTTTAAATGGGAATACAACTGTGAGCCCTGAAATTTTTTGGAAATATTTTTTGTACACAAAGTGGTTATCCAGATTATCCCTCATACAGAAACATTAATATTTTCTGTTATTTTTTAAAATGAAAAATTTGGATTATTTTTGGAGGATTTAGATTTTGTGGTATCTATTGCTGAGAGTTTCCAATATCCATTCTCCTTCTCATCTTTAGTTACATAATCATATTTTCCTACTGGGAACATTGCTGCCACATAATAGGGAATATTCCCCAATGTTTCTTGAAGCTAGATGAGGACACGTGCCACCAAGAAAAGACATCACTGGAAGTTTTATGAGGTGCAGCCATCAAAGATATTACAAAAGATGATGTTTCCTTCTTTGCCTTTTGCTCCACCCTGACACCTTAAGTATGGATCTACTGGCTGGAGTGCTCAAATTATGTTGGGTTGTAAGGACAAGAGGACTAAATTAGGGATGTTGGAGTAGAAAGCCAAGATTCTCATGATGTCTTTTGACCATGCAGCCACCATACAAGTCTTGGCTTTGATTTACATGAAAGACAAATGCAATCTTATTTCTGAAGTTCTGTAAGATTAGTTATTCTGATACAAAACTATGATATAGACTTATTCAACTTTGACAATATTATCCATAAAATTTCTCAAAATGTGCATTCTCTTCGCTTATTCACATGAGATATAGACAAGAACCTATGCTACAGAGTCAGGATCAAAAACCAGTCTCCTACATCTATTAGCTGTGTGACTTGAGGAAGCTACTTAATCTCTGTAACCTTCTGACCTGTGTGATAGGGATAGAAACATGGTGGAGCTGGGAAGATTAAATAGCATCATGCACCTAACAGGGTTACCAAGTCAGATGGCATAAATTAAGTAATTCATGACTTGACATTGATGATGATGGTGATGATATCTGCATAAACACGGACAGTAACCTCTCCTCACACTTCCTCCTAACCTAAGGATGGGCAAAATGTGAAAGGAACAAAGTTGATGATCTTTCTGAAGATATCTAAAGAGATGCCTGAAAAACTCTACATGCAGCTCAAGAATAAGCTGTGTATCTTAAACTACAATCCTTCCAATTGTGTGAGAGAGGATGCGGTTCCCTCTCTCAGACTATGATTTTTCACGTATATTCCCCCTTGAGCGCACATGTGCTATGAAGCCATCCAACACATATGTTGCTGATAGCCTGGCATGTCCTTAACAAGCACGTGAGCCCCTCTCACTGTGCCTTGTGGAATTTAGCATATGGTCATCAGCATCTCTGGATTGTCCAGAGTGCAATTCAACATGAATCTCTGTTAAAATGCCACTGATGAAATGGTACATGGCCTAATATTGCATCCTAATGGAATTAAATTTTTTTTTAATTTTATGGACTTGCATCTGTCCATAGTCACCAGATGAGGTTTTTCTCAAAACAAAACAAACAAATAAAAAACCTGGAAAAAAACAAACAATCAAAAAAAATCTGTCATTCATTCCTGATGATATGGCAGGTTTAGGAAGACAATCAGACTTGCGACAGACCTCATTAGGCTTTCGGTACGCATCTGAAAGGGAAAACACATTGTAAACATTATTGAATTTCAGCATTTTGCTGGTCTTTTAGCAAATGTGTATTATAGCATAAGCTTACTCAAGGTGTTTACAGGTTAACATATAGAGATGAGGTGACTCCGCTTATTACCACAAAATATGCTTGTGACAAACTCATCGTTTTTGTGGTTGTAAAATTTTTTTGATTGGAGGTAAAGAGAGCTACCAGTTTTTACATGTGTTAATGTGCCAGATGCAGTGCTAAGTGATTTACAAATAAAACGTTGCTCCTTTTACTATTTAAAATAATTATGAGAAAGGCACTATTTTGCCAGCTTTGGAAGAAAGTTTCTTCAAGGCTTATTGCTATTAATTGACCATGGTCTCACATGCAGTAGATGATGCAGGTAGAATTCTAATATGTGTTTATTTGAATTCAAAGATTTTATTTCATGTGTACCATGCTGTGAGTAGCAACTGAGAGATAACAAGAGATTACACTGAAGTTTTGTATTTGTTACATCGAATGCAAAACTGTTATTAAAGTAATAGAGAGGTAGATGGGTCTAAGGCATTTCCACAGGTGATTCCCAAAACAGTCCTCCAGTGACATTATTGGTGAAGAAACTGAGATGACATTGGGTGGTACCTAGCACGCCTATTAGCAGATATGTCAGCCTTCTAAAAATTGTGGGACTAAGTATTCCCCGTGCTAGGAAATTTATCTTTTTGGATATTGTCAGACAGCCCATTGCCATCTCTTGTCTTCTTATGCCTCTGCCATCATCATGAAGAGCCTATGCCCCAGGTAGCCCACCGTCCCAGAGACACAAAGCCCAAACTAAGACACAAAGCCAAAAGTCAAACTTCATCTTGGGACTGACTCAGGCAAACTTAGTGTAGATATGCGGGCCCTCAGCTGGTCAGCTGGCCTCAACTAGGTTAGATTACAACAGAAAAGTGAAAAGTAAGAAAGGATTGTAATGAGTATGCTTACAGTTGGGTGTGTGTATGTGTGTGTGTGTGTATGTGTGTGTTTACATTTCTGGCATTGGGCTAGAATTCCCCACTTCAAAGAAATTTTAGTAATTTAGTGTTTAAAAGTTTGGAAGAAGATACGGTATTTAATATTGCTTCTTTCTAGAGGACATGCCTTTCTGGAGATAGAGATGGATTTAGTCTTATGAGAGAGAACAAATTGCATCTTGAAACCAAGGCATTGAGTTGTCAAGAGGAGTCTTGAGAAATCTTTCATTGTTTCATTTACTAAGGAGAAAGCCAAAGGCTACAGAGTTCAGGCCACAATGATCAACTTATTGAAAGTAATGTAATCACTTTTTTCTTAGAAAATATATTCAATCCCTTTGTGAACCAAGTAAACTCAAAAATTGTTTTGTTGTTATGTTGCCAAATTACCTGTTCTTTTGCTGCTTGTGTTTTTAAAATACATACTTATACACATAGCTGAAATAATCAATAATAATAATAAAAAAAGCCTTATCCTCTGTAGTAGTCAAAAAGACTTGATGAAACACAGCAGTATTTTAAAAGTCTCCTGCCAGCTTTTGTTGTTAAAAAGCTTTAAGAAAATGGTATTTAATTTTTGCCCTCTCAGGAAAGCAGTTACATGCTGAGTGCCTCTTTGGTCGGGTCACTGTTTCTTGTGCTGGCAAAGGTGTAGAGACTATTAGACTTTGTTTTGTAGTTTTGTGTGTGAAGTTATCAACAGTAGTAATCCAAGTTTTGGATTCTAGTACTTCAAAGGACCAGTTGATGTAGTACATGGGGAAAAGGAAATTGGGCACATATGTGTGCTTGGATCAGTGGAAATGAGTGTCCAGTCATTCTGCATCCCAAGCACAGAGAATGAGACCTCTGTAAATTTCTGGAGATGTGTCAATTGGTTAACTGGTTGGTTTTTATATTTGTTAAGTCATTCTTTCTCAAGCATGGCTTATGTATTACTGGAAGATCTTATTAAAAATGCCAATTTTGGGGTACCTGGGAGGTTCAGGTGGTTAAATGCCTGACTCTTGATTTTGGCTTAGGTCATGATCCCAGGGTCGTGGAATCAAGCCCCAAGTCAGACTCAGCACTGAGTGTGGCATCTGCTTGGGATTCTCTCTCTCCCTCTGCTTCTCTCCCCCACTCATACTCCCTCTGTATTTCTAAAATAGGAAGGGAAAAAAATTTAATATGTGAAAAAAATGCCAATCAATGGGTGTTGGGGGAGGGGCTGAGGTTCTGCATTTCTGACACTTTTTGAGATGATATCACTGTGGCCTGCCCATGGTCCAAACTTTGACAACAGGGCATTAGGCAACCCCTGCCAGTGAGAATTCAATAGTTAGTTTACATCTTAGAGTTTCTGCCTCTTGCTCCTGTTATTTGCTATCTTGTTTATCCAACAAATATTTGTTGGGCTGCTAATATAAACCAAGAACAGTCCAGCTGTCCAGAAGGGCAGTCGGGAAACACAATCTGTGTCCTCCCAACACTGAGAAACTTTGGAGGCCAGGAAGAAAGAAAATAAACAAGTATCATAGACAGAATAATGCCCCCCCTCTTTTCAGTTATGCCAACATTCCAACCCTGGAGACTGTGAACACATCAAGTTATATGGCAAAGGGGAATTAAGGTTAAAAATGGAAGTAAGTTGGTTGATCAACTGACCTAAGATTGGGAGACCATCTTGGATTATCACAAGGGTCCTTTAATGTGGAATAAGGAGGCAGAACTTCCAGAGTCAGAACTGTGTGATGTGTGAACATCTCAAGCAGACATTACTGGCTTTGAAAATGATAGCAGGCCATGAGCCAAGGAATACAGGCAGCCTTGAGAAGCTGGAAAAAGTAAGGAAACAGATTTTCCCTTAAAGACTCCAGAAGAAAATTCTAGCCCTGCCAACATCTTGATTTCAGCATAAACCCCATGTCAGATTTCTGACCTACAGAATTGTCAGATAATAAATTTGTGTTTTGAAGCCACTAAGTGTGGTAATTTGTTACAGCAACTGTAGAAAATCAAGACATCAAGCAAACAACCAATTAAATCATATGTTCTTTGATGATAACTGTTATAAGGAAAAAAAAATTTAAGTATCATAGAGGAGAGAGAAGTTTGTGGGTTACAATTTTATATAGGGCTTTCTAGAGAGTCATTGTAAGATATGCTTTGATGGTAAATAGAATGAGGGAAAATAATTAATCAGAGTAAAACAGAACAAAAACCCAGATTTGTGTAGAGGATGGCTATAATTTTATACAGGATTTTTGAGATCCCATCTTTAAGAGGATGACATTTCAGCCAAGACCTCAAGGGTTGGAGAGAGCCATGCAGATATGTGGGAGAAGAGCTATCCAAGCAGAGAGAAAAGTGAATCTCAAGTCCTTGAGGTGGAATCTGGCTTTACATGTTTGAAAGACTAACTAGCAGATTGACCACAGGCAGGGTGGAATTACTTAAGGGGCAATGATAGAAGATGAGGTTGAAGAAGCAGGGAAGGGCCAGAACATGTGGCCTGAGGTCATTTTAAGGCTGTGGGCTGTGGGCTGTGCAATGTGGGGAAACATTAGAGAGGTTTTTTAAAGGAGCAATATATGCTAAACTAAGGTTAACTAGGATTACTTTGAATAGTTTGTTGAAAATAAATAGCAAAGGTGTAAATTTAGACAAATCAGTGAAGAGGTCATTACACTAATCTAGGTGAGAGACATAGTGGTGAACTAAGTGGTGGGAGAGGACTCAGATTTACAACCTAACTCAAAGTTGAAGAATGAGTACTTGGGGTGGAGAGAGAGAGAGAGAGAGAGAGAGAGAGAGAGAGGAGGGGAGGAGAGGGGAAGGCAGGAGAGGAGAGGACGAGAGGAGAGGAGAGGAGAGGAGAGGAGAGGAGAGGAGAGAAGAGAAGAGGTAGTTTCCTGGAACTTTCTAAGATTGGCTCTAAGTCAATGATAGTTGCCATTGACAGAGCTGAAACATGACAGAGGACCAGGTTTGGGGACCGGGCCAATCATTAGTCACATTTCCACAAGCTATGTTTAAAATGGCTACGAGGCAGCTAAGTGAAGATGTTCAAGAGACAGTCTGATGTATCCTTCTGGACTTCAGGGCAGATTCTGGTGCTAGAGAAGGAAACTTGTCCATCATTAATACAGTTTTCTTGTGTTTTGTTTTATTTATAAATACAAGATTGGCGGGACCAACAGCTAGTTACAGGGAATTGAATACAGCCAGAGAGGGGAAGAGGAGGGGAAAGGGAGGAGAGAGTAGAAGGAAGAAGAGAGAAGAAAGGAGAGACAAGAAAGGGAGAGGAGAAGGAAGAGAAAGTGTCTGAGGACACAGGTAGTATAATGAAAAAAATGCTATTTTTGCTCATACTGTAACAATTTCTTCCACTGCACTTAGGACCACTAAAGTTTTCCAGTCTCCCTTGTAGTTAATATGGACCACTTGACTAAATATGGCTAATGAAATGTGACTGGAAGTGTTTTAGGCTACTTACCCTCTGAGCCATAAAACTCCAGTGTGAACTTCCAGACTTCTGTCCTTCTGGGTTGATCACATTCAGGTTCATTGGACCATGACGTGCACTGCTTTTATTTCATGAAACTTTTATGTTTTGACACACGTGTACTTTTAATCTTCACCTATTCCACCCATCCCCCTGCCCCCTCCTCTCTGGTAATCATCAGTTTCTTTTCTATAGTTAAGAGTCTATTTTTGGATTTGTGTCTTTTTTTTTTTTCCTTTGTTTGTTCCTTAAATTCTACACATGAGTGAAATCATATCGTAGTTGCCTTTCTCTGACTGATTTATTTCACTTAGCATTATGCCCTCTAGGTTCACCCTAGAGGTGAACATTGCAACATTGTTGTTGCAAATGGCAAAATTTCATTCTTTTTTTTTTTTTTTGTGGATGAGTAGTATTCCATTATGTATATATATTTCATTATATATATATATTTCATTATATATATATTCCATTATATATAACCATTTTATATATATATATCCATTATATATATATATATCCATTTTATATATATATATACATAAACCATTATATGTATATATATATAATATATATATATTATATATATATCCATTATATATATATAAAACCTCTTCTTTATCCATTCATCTATTGCTGGACACTTGGGTTGCTTCTATAATTAGGCTATTGTAAATAACACTACAATAAACATTGGTGTGTATGTTTCAAATTTGTGTTTTTGTATTCTTGGGGTAATACCCCAATTACTGGGGTAATTACTGGGTCACATGGTAATTCTATTTTTATTTTTCTGAGAAACCTCTATACTCTTTCCACTGTGGCTCAACCAGTTTGTATTTCCAACAAAGAGAGCACAAGGGTTCCTTTTCCTGCACATAGCTGTTGAAATTTCTCATTGTACAGTTTATTTCCTTGCAAGGCTATTGTTGATTTTGAATAGTAGTTATGACTCATGTGAACTTCATCATGTCTGAAAAGGCAGAAATGATTATTAAAAATCTCTGTTAAAGCATAATTTTCCTCTGTCTCAGAAATCTACATTCCTATAAGTGAAGTGCCTTTATCAGCTTCATAAACCTTATTTTATTCCTCTGAGGTTTTAACCTTTAAGTTTTGCCTAAAAGGACAGAAAAACAGAGAATCAAAAGAAGATAAGTGAGGGACCTTATTTTTCAAGAGAAAAGGTTTTGTTTGGAAGTTTTTCTCCTTCAGAAAGTAGCGTAACATCAGAAATTAGGGTAACAAAGATTTCGGAAGATGGTCCAGTGTATTTCAAGATCAATATCCTATTTTGAAGACAGGGGTTAGTGTGCCTTTATTTTCAATCCTTAAATAAGGCTATACAGATCATTCATGACAAACCACCCTGTCTTATTTTACATTTCAACACTTTTGTATTGTCTTCCATGATTCTGTCTTCCGATTTTCTTTGAGTTAGGACAGGCTTCCCATGGAACCGTCTTCAAGGCCAAAGATGACAGCTTACTGCATTTCTGTTTCTCTACTGCAATACTGATTGGGCGTCCAGTTCCTCTTAATTAATACACCCCTCTTTCTTCATGGGGTCTTGAAGTCCTCAAGCTTAACCCCAGTTTGCATAGTCAACGGCACACCCTCTGTCACTGGTCATAGACTTAATTTTTTTCTGATTCCATTAATACTCTGTACTTTACTTCCCTAATTACCTTCCCCCACCCCAAGCTTACCATAATTCCTTTTCTTCCTAGGTATGTGTGGCTTTTCATTGATCTTGGTTGGGTTTTGTTCTTTGCACCTGATGCTCTGCCCATGATTTGTTTCTCCTTGTAGTTAGTAGGACTCAGCCCAGTTCCTCCTTCACACCTATCTCACCATAACATCGCTAGGATTGGCATTGCAACTCAACATGCTTTCATGCCGGATGTAACTCCCAGGTACTAGTTGCTGGCAATTAAAAATAAAATACTTATTCATTAATCAATGCATATACTTAGCACTACTTTTTGTCAAGCACCCATACTTTAATAGCAGCAGGTTCCCTACTCATCTTTAATTGCAAATTCTCTTCTCAACTCTCAAAAACCTCATGTCAACTTCAGATCAACTCTAAAGTCCTAAAAACATGCCTTTTCCCTTATGTATTTTAGACATTAATACCTAAGGTGTCAGTGTGCATGAATGCCCCGAGGGCATTAGTGTTTTTCCTATTGGTCTAAACTTGACACTAAAACTTAGCGATGTCTTGTTTATGATCGTGCCTGGTTTTGACACAAGACTTATTATATGTTCAATACAGTTATGGATGTACAAATTATGGGGGCTTATGAAAAATCAATTTACACAAATTGACTGTACACAGTAGAAAACCCTCTTTTTCACTACATGAGTTATTCTGTAATGCATATGCATGTACAAAGACATCTAAAGTTTTTTTTTCCAACCCCACTTTTCAAGGCACTCAACCATTACACTCTGAGACAGCTAAGCTCCTGGCTTCTTGGGTCTACACAGGTATCGTATTTGTAACCATTAATATGCAGACAGGAGATGATTAAATGCAGGCGTGATAAAATGTGACACCCCATAATAAATGAGAATGAAAAAATGAATTTGTAACCATAAATCATGTATTAAAATTTATGTCACAGGCTTACATTGATGAAGACAATGTAGAAATAAGAAAATATGAGATAGACCTATTTAAAAAATTATAATGAAAGACATTTGAATTTTATGATTTTTTTCAGCTCTTTATCTTACGTAGAAAATTTGACTTCTTGCCCCTGACCATAGAATGCTTGAACTTTGCAGTTTAGAATAAGACATTGGACAGTTACCAGTTTCATTATAATGCAAATTTTTAACTTTAGCATTTTAAACACGACTGCTCTTATGCATCCAAGACAATGAGCTACTACCATCTTTGCAGAAAAGAAGGAATAAAAAGTATATTTTAAAAGACACAAAATTATTGAAGTTTAGTCTTACCACATACGTTAAAAAGAATTTGACTATACTATTGTATCCTGTTGTGTAAAGTTTTACAATAGTCATAAAACTTTAATCATAAAACTTTAACTTTCAACTTGAAGAGCAGAACCTCAGAGGGTCACCCGGTTGGCTCAGTCGGTTAAGTGTCTGGCTCTTGGTTTCGGTTCAGGTCATGATCTCACGGTTCTGTAAGTTAAAGCCTTGCATGGGGCTCTGCACTGACAGTGGGGAGCCTGTTTGGGATTCTCTCTCTCCCTCTCTGTCTCTCCATCTCTCCCGTACTCACACACTCTCTCAAGAAATAAATAAACTTAAAAAACAAATCCTTAGAAAAAAGAGCAGAATCTCAGAAATTAAATGGTATAATCTTTGATTAGAAAAACTAAATGCAAAACTGAAAATTCCTAGGAATTTAAAATATAGTCAGAAATCTCATTTAGAAAGGTACTACATCCAGGGCATCATTATAAAATAACAGGACTTATATTTCAGTAAACCAGCCATAATCTGAATTTCGGATGGATGTTGTCTCTTCAAATGTATCCCATTTGGTAGAATGTAAAATGATTTCAGTGCTATTGAAACAGTTTTGGAAGTCAGTACATGCAATACTTGGGCTGTGTTACATTTCAGGAAAAATGATTGCCTTGCAATTTTGGGAAAGTAAAGAAATTACTCCTACCATCCATTAATACCTTGCTACATTGTCATTTTTTTCTCTATATTTCCCACATTCACAGGCTGTCTTGTACAATGGAATTAATTTGTGGTCCTTCCAAGGAGTTTTCTTAATACAGGATGTTTTTCTGAAGTTGTATTTATTATCTCCTGTTATGAGTAGAACTGTGTCCCCTCTTAATTATGTTGGAGTCCTACCACCCAGTAGTACTTCAGGATGTGACCTTATTTGGAGATAAGGTATTTACAGAAGTAACCAAATTAAAATGAGGTCATTAAAATAGGCATATTCCAAGATGACTGATGTCCTTTTTAAGGGGAATTTTGGACACAAAGATACACATAGAAGGAAGATGAGGTGAAAACACAGAGAGAAGAAAGCAATCTTTGCCTCATATACAAGATATCTACACACCAAGCATAGAGGCCTGGAGTAGATTCCTCCATCACAGCTCTCAGAAGGAACCAACACTGCGGACATCTTGATTTTGCACCTCTAGCCTCCACAACTGAGACGATACATTTCTGTTATTTAAGCCATATGTGGTACTTTGCTATGACAGTGCTAGCAAACTAATACTCCCATTATAATGAAATTATAAACTCCGTTGTCCTTATTTTGCTTAAATAGTCACAAGGTTAAATGGTATCTTTGCTTAGTTGAGATCTCTCTGTGTTATGAAAGCTCCTTGAAAGGTCCCCAGATTTGCCCAGTCAGTCTAATGTCACTGTGCTAGGGAAATAGTAGTATTCAAGAAACATCCGTTAAACTCAAATGTCAACTAAGTGCCATGCCTTTAGAAAGTGAAATTAATTCTATGGAACACAGAGTATAAACTGCAAGTCCTCTTACAAACCCCCAAAGATTTAGGGGTTAGGGAAAAGGAGAATGGAACCAATTCTAATTCTCCTTCTATTCCTGAGCTCCTGCTTCTGCTAAGTGGATGCGTAGTTTGCCTTGTTGTCTCCACAGTTAGATCTTATCGTGCTTGACATTGCCAACAACATAACCCCTTTCCCTAGAGTATTCCCCATGATATCATTAGATAAGGCAATCTTCAAGTTTGAGGCAAAAGAAAAGAATTATAACACCCACCATAAAAAGTCAGGAGTCTCAAACTCAGGCATCCCATCTTTAATAGACTTCTGTTCATTTCAGCCAAGGGAATTTTCTTAATTTGCCCCTCCCATTTTAAAAAATAGAGGGGCGCCTGGGTGGCTCAGTCATTTAAGTGTCCGACTTCGGCTCAGGTCATGATCTCGCAGTCCCTTAGTTCGAGCCCCATGTTAGGCTCTGTGCTGACAGCTCAGAGCCTGGAGCCTGTTTCAGATTCTGTGTTTCCTTCTCTCTCTGAACCCCCACTCCCGTTCATGCTCTGTCTTTTTCTGTCTCAAAAATAAATAAACATTAAAAAAAATTTTTAATGGATTTGTTTCCCACCATCTTGTTTCTCTCTCAATTTTCCCTATAATTCTATGATCCCTCTGTATTTTTCCCTTTGGTCCTTCTTGCTGTGGACTGAATTTTGTTCCCCTCACAAATCAATACATTGAAGCCCTAACCCCAATGTGATGGTGTTTGGAGATGGGGCTTTAGTGAGATAATCAGTTTTGGCTGAGTTAATGGAGGTGGGGCCCTCATGATGGGGTTGCTGACCTTAGAAGGAGAGACACCAGACAGTTTGTTCTCTCTCTTTCTTCCTCCTTGCATGCACTCATCTAAGAAAAGCCCCACCCAGAGAGAGATGCCAGCTGTCCACAGCCAGGGAGAGAGCTCTTACCTATACCTAACCATATTGCTGCTGTGATCTGGGATGTTCACCCTCAAGAACTGTGAGCAAAAAAATGCCTATTATTTACATCACCCCGTCTATTGTATTTTGTTAGGGCAGCTCAAGCTGAGACAACTCTCTTCTGGGTTTCCTGGAAATTCCATTCCTTTTACTGCATTTTGCTAAGAAACTTAGTTCTGGACTTGTCATTATACCTGCCTGTGCAAATTCAAAGGCCCAATAAGGAGCTATACTAAACAATGGTCATCTATATATATATTTCTCAGCCAAATAGGGGAAAAAAAAGACTTCCAACTTTCTGTATCCATTTATTTTGTTTTTAAGTTTATTTACTTATTTTTGAGGTGGGGGAAGGGCAGAAAAAGAGGGGGATGGGGGAGAGAGAGAGAGAGAGAGAGAGAGAGAGAAAGAGAGAGAGAATCCCAAGCAGACTCCTCACCGTCAGCACAGAGCCTGATGTGGGGCTCATACTCACAAATTGTGAGATCATGACTTGAGCCAAAACCAAGCACAGATGCTTAACTGACTGATCCAACCAGGTGCTCCTCATTTCTTCTAATTCTCTGCAGGGAACATAACTTGGGACCATCATTTTTTTAATGTAAATTATGCCACTCTGCTTAGAAGTCATGAGTGACTAGAGTTAATTTGGTTTTTAAATAAAAACACTTCATATGTCTGTTTTACAGATACACAGTGCACTACCTGAATAAATGAATTAGCAAATAAATATAAATAATGATAAAAAATGTAGATAACTGATGCAGACAGACCTGAATTCAAATTTGAAACATGCTATTTATCCATTATGTAACTTGTGAGTAACTTTCATTAACCATTATTCTCGTTTATAAAATTAAGTTAAAAATGTTCCTCTAAAAGTGTTGCTGGGAGTTAAATAAGATGTCATGCTTACTGCTATTGTCTGACTAGTTATAGATGCTCAAAAACAAACACAAAAGAATTGTTACTTGTCATGGAAAGTCTAATTCTTACCTTCCTCATTTAGTTTTACTTTTAGTGCTTATGATTTAAAATAGCATAAATGTGTATATATATACAAATATATAATATAATATACATGTATGTGTATATGTACATATACACTTATATATGCATACAAGTATACATATATATCTATATATACACACTATTGTCTGTCGCTGTTTTTATTTATGTTGGACAATATTAAGAGAGATGAAAATTTTTATTCTATTTATTTTTTAATGTTTTTATGTATTTTTGAGAGAGAGAGAGAGAGAGACAGAGACAGAGACAGAGCATGAGTGGGGGAAGGGCAGAGAAAGAGGGAGACACAGAATCCAAAGCAGGCTCCAGGTTCTGAGCTGTCAGCACAGAGCCCAGTGGGGGCTCGAACCCACAAACCGTGAGATCAGGACCTGAGCTAAAGTTGGACACTTAACCAACTGAGCCACCCAGGTGCCCTGAGATGAAGAAAAATTTTTAAATAATTCAGAACCATGGGCTCATGCGTCAGACTTGTGTGACGGTGTAGGTGTGCACACATGCGTGGGGTGGGGGTGTAAAATAAAAAAAAAGAAAAAAAGAAAGAGATGGCGTCCTTGGTCTACTGTGTTTACATTTATACTTTCAAAAACATGATGCTAAAGGTGATATTAGTTGAGCAGAACACTGTTATTTCAGCTACTCTGAAAGCTAGTTGACAATAACTAGTCCCTTGAGGCAAGATTCTTCCCAGCAGCATTGTTCACTACAATATTTGTTCAAAACTGAGGAGTGATTTGTAAGATCTGTCCCTTCAGGAAAAAAGTGATATTGATGCCATGTAGCTATCAGAGAATCAAACGCAAACAAACAAAAAAACCCAAACCCTCAAACCAGCAAACTGATGAACATATCACCACTCTCCGTTTTTCCTTTGAGTGAAAGATTTATGTGGCAACATGTGAAGCAATCCCCAGTTGAAATATATAGGAAAAAAAAAAAAGTAGATTTTCATAGAAAGAGGTCTAGAGTCTTCATGTGCTTTAATTACCATTTCAGCATTTTGAATGTCAGACAACGAAGGAGTCCTGTCCAACATTGCTTTCTGGGCATCCACTATAAGCCGTTTTCCCTGCTACCCACAAGTAGAGCATTCCCATGAAACCTTTTGTGAGATAAAATAGTGTCGCGTGAAGAAGCAATTACCATTAATTTATATGGAAGATTTTTTTAGCATTCCCAGACCCCCCAAAATAACCCATCTTTGGCTTTACTGATAATATCTTGGGATGCATCTTCCTAAGGGATGCGCTAAAGCAATCGAGATAAAGCTCAGATGCTTACAGACATAGTTCCCAGGTAAGATGCTGAGTGTGATTCCTGGAGGAGCTTGGAGGTGCCCCTCTGGCTCCCAGAGGTGGGTTCTGCCTCTGGAATAGCTCGCTGCGGTACCAACACTGAACACTAGTTTTGCTTTTGCTTTTTTTTTTATAAGGGTGAAAATCCCCTTTGGAATTCTTTTGGTTAGCAAAAAGAGGTCTTTTGTAAAAGTGGAGGGGTGAAACTCCAACTTTTGAAAAGCTGGGAATACCTCTACTATACCTCTCATTGTTATTGTTATTGTTGTCATTGTTCCTACGTTAAAGAGGAGAAACCAAGGGTCAGATAGATAATTGAAATGATGTCCCCATGGTAAAACCTCTCATTAGGTAAAGGCCTGCAGCTTCCTGAGTGACTCTGAAGATCCCAGGGAAATAATTCCACACATGTCCTACCTACCTTTTCTTAACCGTCTAGTAGCACTGATACTCTTTTTCTTTGTTTTTTTTTTTTTCTACTTAAAGGAGTCAACTATTTAATTGCATAACTTAGGAAACGAAATTGATAGTAATAACCAAGGGTCAAGCTGTATGATTTGATTATGAGCAGTTTCAAAGTGGCATTAAATTTTTTAAAGTGATTTAAACAAAAAGTGATTTGTGTGTGTGATTTAACAAGAAGTCTGTTGGTAGATAATTGGTGACAGCAGTTGAGTTGTTTATTGATGTACAGGCTGGCAATTCTTATACTCTTGGACTTCCTTTGTGTTTGTACTTCACAGAGTCATAATATGACTGTTAGAGTTGATGTTCGATGCTAAAAACACTGAGGAGATGTGTTAGTGAAAGAAGATGGCCTTCCAGAAACCCTCATGGGCTTCTCTTTACATCTCATTGGCCAGGACTGTGTCCTGTGGCCTCTCTCATTTCTATGAGGGAACCTGGAAACTTAATCTCTCTTCTGGGGCTTCATATATCATTTTTTGAACTAAAGAGATTTCTCTTTTCAAGAAAGAAGGCAGTAGTGGTAGGTGATTAGGCACCTGACTATGTCTATTATGATAGTAGAATTTTGTGTAAGAACTTACATTTGGCATAAGTTTACAGCTCAAGTGGTCAAATTTGAAATAACGACCAAAAACATGATAGAACTTTCAGAAGGAATTCATTTGTGATAACTGAATTGTACAGAAAAAGCTGTAGTTTAAGACTCTTAAAAACTGAGAACAAACTGAGGGTTGATGGGGGGTGGAAGGGAGGGAAAAGTGGGTGATGGGCATTGAGGAGGGCACCTGTTGGGATGAGTACCGGGTATTGTATGGAAACCAATTTGACAATAAATTTCATATTTAAAAAAAAGCTGTACTTTAAAAGTTAAACTTACATGAATCTATACAAGTAATAGAGTTGTATAGAAAATGTGTGTGCATGTACACACACACGCACATACACACACACCCCTTATGTGCCATTACTCATCAATGTTTTCATGTGTATTCTGAGGCTTTCCTTAGACTCAGAGAGAAAGAGTATTGTGATTCATTACTGATGGCAATCATTGGTGAGGGAGTGATGAGGGATAGATGTTGGTATTATATATATGTAACTAGGGGGTTTTACCTCTTGTTCAACTGTGACTCTATTGGCAATGCACTGACACAATACTTAGAGCAATTTGACCTCCAAGGACCGCTATGAAAAATATGAGGCAATGCAATATAACATAATACAATACAATTATTTTGCTCTGGATTCATCTTCTTGATTTTGAAAATACTGAAAATTTTATCTTCAGACACATATTCAAAGAAAACTGCTTTATTCCTGACTGTGGACATGACAGAAAAGGGACTAGCAGCATTAGCAACTAAAATTTGCTATGTGTAGCCTCATAAATGGTTTGGGAAGACACACCCTGGCATTCTAAGAAGAGGAGAGAAAGAAGAAATTAGTGTAGTAACTTGAGTAATTGCAGTTCTCAAATGCTTCTCCTCCGAATTCCACCATCAAATTTGGACAGATGCTAACTAACCAAGTGCTTCTCTCTTTGCTGCAGTGATGCTGCAGCCCCAAAGTCCTGTTGCATAATATTGTTCTTTACCAGATATGTTAGCTGTGGTTGTCACTAGGTCTGTCCATTGCAGTCACACAGGCTTCCTCCAAGGCAGGGACACTGCAGAAACAGCCACAAAACTTGGGTTATGCTGCTGCTATTTTCAGTTTGAGGAAATTTTTATTTAGCATCCAAGAGGTCTTAGTCCATTCAGGCTGCTCTAGCAGAATATCAGAGTCTAGATGCCTTAAAAGCAACAGACATTTATTCTTACAGTTCTGGGGGTTGAGATGTCCAAGATCAAGTCTGTAGCAGAAATGGTGTTACCTGAGGGCCCACCTCCTGATTCATAGATGGCCATCTTCTTTCTGTGTCCTCACAGAACAGAGGGGCGAGGTTGCTCTCTGAGATCTCTTTTATATGGGCACGAGAACCCCATTCATAAAGCTTTGTGCTTGTGACAATCATCTCCTGAAGGTCCCACCTCCTAATGTAATCACACTGGGGATTAGGTTTCAACATATGAATTTTAGGGGGATGCATTCAGTCCGTAGCACAAGGTACGCCAAGCTCTGTGCTGCACACTTCCGAAGGTTTCACAGGATGATATACTCAAGTAGCAATTTCAGTCTGGAATTCTCTGAATCCAAAGCATGTTCTCTTTCTATTTGACGTGAGATTTCAAAACTACACTTTACATCACACACACACACACACACACACACACACACACACACACATTACTTAACTATTTATATCTAAGTCTTATCTTCATCTCAATTGTAAACTTTTTGATGTCACACAAGAGTTTTGTTCATGTTTTTATGTCTCAAAATGCCTAACAACATGCTCAATAAACGAGCAGTCTCAATAAATAATTCAGTTCTAGTGTGTTCCAATGTGCAGTGTAAAAAATCCACATTCTATCTGGTTACATAAGTATGTTCAATTTGTAAAAATTCATGATACTATGCAACTCATGGGCTGTGTATATAGAGTATGTTTATTAAATGTTGATCAGTAATTTTAAAGGTATTCACTTTCTGAAGTAATTTGCATATTAACAATAAGTGTATAACACAAAAAGACCAAATTCAGGTTAAGAAACAAACTTCATATCTACAATGACATGTGTGGAGAAAATGACATTAACTGTGGAGTTCTTAAAATAACAAGCTATGAAGCATAACCAAATCTGTAAAGTTAGGGGAAATTTACATTCTATAAAAACTGTTGGAGTTGTTTTTGCCATAAATATCTATGAATATCTTCAGTAAGACTGATATAAATGTGTCAATTTGTCTATTTTGGATTTATATGCCATATACTGCCTTGGAGAACTTGAAACAGTTTACAGTATTAACAATGCATCTCTGAGAATCTTCATTGTACTTAGCTTGCGCATTAAATCAGCATATTTCAATTTTTTTTACTATGACCCACAGTAAGAAAATATTCTGTATTTGAACCCAACACACACACATGCATGCGCACACGCACGCACACACATACACACCACTCTCAACGGAAACAAATGTTTTACAAAAATCATAACTATTATTATCTCATCTCTTCTATTTGTTTCATGTCTTTTCTCATTTCTCTTTAATTCTTTTCTCCATTTTGTAAGAATGCTGGTCCAACCCCTCAAAATTAATTTCATGGCTCACAGAATCAACAGTTGGCAAACATTATTCTCTAAATGGCCAGTGAGTAAATATTATAGGTTTTGCAAGCCATACTAATTTTTGTCATAACTACTCAACTTTGCTGGAACTATTGAACTCTACTATTGTAATGTGGAAGCAGTCATAAGCAATATGTGAATAGTTGAACATATTTGTGTTCCAATAAAACTTTATTTACAAAAGCAGACTGTTGCTTAGATCTGGCCAGCAAACATTTTTCCCACTGTGGGATGAGAGTGATTAAGGGATCATGGGGCTCAGTTTGAAAAATATTGCTCAAAAAGAAGCTATTCTCAAACATTTGGTCTCAGGACCTCTTTGTGCTCTTAAAATTATTGAAGTGAACAGATTTTTCTGTGGGTTATATCCATTACTATTTATCATATTAGAAATTAAAACTGAGAAATGTAAAAATATATGAATTCATTTAAAAATAATTAAATTTAGTGTTCATGTAGTGACAGATTTGTGAATAAATAATTGTTTCACAAAACGAGAAAATTGCAGATAAGAGCATTATGCTTTTATGTTTCAACAAAGCTCTTTAATGTCTATATTAAAAGAATAGAGCTGAATTCTTATTGCTATCTTTGTATTCAATATGGTGAAGCACAGAATATTATTTTGGTTAAATTATGTGAAGAGTTGCAAACCTCACACTGATAGGTACTGAAAAAGGGCAGAATATTTTAATAGACTTATCAGACAATTATTGATATTCTTTTATGATATTATACCAAAACTTGGTAAGTGGTAGTTTCTTAAATGTTAGTTGTAAGATTCTGAAAACTGTATCAATGAACATTCATTAAATTCATTACTGATCTCTCCTGAAAAGTCTCTAAATATTGGGAAACTGTCAAACTCTCGGTAGTAGATCCATATTTTCAAAAGTCTAATGTTTCCTTGAAACTTGTAGTTTTCTTTGGTAACACATAGAGTCAGTTAGTTTCCTTGAAGTGACAGGATGGCTTTATTCATGCTTGAGAAAAGATCTGGCAAATAACCAAGCCAGAAATACCATAGTTTATTTATGTGTATGAGAAATTTTAGCGTTGCCCCAAAAGAGGTTTGACCTACGTCCTTAAGTTCTTGGAGGTAATATCCAATCCCTTGGAATGTCATGTCTATAGGAGTGCCTTTGCTTATCTTTGGGCCTTAAAGACTGCCACATATTAGCAATGTGCTTTAGAGTTGGGGCTTTGGACTACAAAAACAATGTGGTTTAGGGGGATTTGAGTCATACCATGTAAGATTGACCTTCAGAGGGCTGGAGGTTGAGTTTATCCATGTGAACAGTCAACCATGTTTGTGTGACCAAGGCCAAATAAAGACTGGATGTTAAGGCTAGGGTGAGTTTCCCTGGTTGGAAATATTCCATTCATGTCACCACAAATTGATTTCAGAAAGGATTGCTGTTCCTGACTTTGCAGAGAGAAGCTTTGTATATGGAATTTTCCTGAACTCTGCTATAAAGCCTCTTCTCTTGGATGATTTTAATCTGTACACCTTAGCTCTTACAAACTTTAACCATGAGCATAACAGCTTTCAGTGAGTTATTTGAGTTTGTCTATAGCAAATTATTGTACCTAAGAGTGGTCTTGGGGACCTTTGAACGTGAAACTTGTCTCAGAAGCTGTGTGGTCTTGGGAACATTGTTCTTTCTAACGTGGCAATTTATTAGTCATTCTTTCAAGTGAAAACAATGTTCCATGACAAAAACTACTGCTAGCACAAGTCACAGGCAATTGCCCAAGAGTTTTTCTTTGGGGCAATCATCATACTTCAGGATGCAGTAGAAGTGCTTTATGTATCACACAATATATTTTAAAAGACCTATGTCCGGTGCTATTCTTAGGTGAAACTAGCTTTTTAAACACTGGGTGACTGGCAATAAAGGATACATTGGCTGCTGGTAAAGCTTGATATCACCGCCTTTGTTTGTGCTAGCGTTCTAGTAGTGCTACCCATTATTGCTTTTGTACCATCAATGCAAGTGTCAAGACAGTAAAAATAGAGACTAATGTCTTAATTTTATTAGGAATAGAAGTGTCAATTTGCAGACCCCTTTTAGTAAGGTCAGCACCCCCCAAAATCTGTGTACCTTACTTTGAAAACTATTTCTATAAAAACAATGCTACATATATCACAAATATATCTTAAGAATTCTCTTCTTACTAGCCAGGACTCCACTTAATTATAAATAAGAGAGAAGCCTAATTGGAAGCACTTCCATTAATTTCGTGTTTCTGAACTTCTGTCAGTCTGGGTCTTTCATTTTCTGAAATTTTCTTAACCTGCCTCAACACTTTGCACCTCTGCCTGCGATGTTCTTCTCTTACCTCCTACAACACTGTATATTCACTCGTGCATGTATGACCTCATGTGTATACACACCCAGTCATTCCCCAACACACTTCACATGACTCCTTTCCATTCATTCTTCACATCTCTTCATCCTTCAAGTCACTTTTTAAATACCTCCTCCTGAAGGAGGACTTCTATGATTATTCTACTCTCTTTGTCTTTGTTTCTTGCTCTGTTCCCCAGTTCTGAGCATGGTGCCTGGTTATAGGCTGCATAACATGTAAGGAGCTGAGAAAAACTAGTGATTGATATGAAGAACACAGTAAATTTGGTTGTCACCTATCATTTTGCAGCCAAGTGAAGTATTCTAAAATCCAGCATACCACACTCTGCTTGAAGCTGTATGTCTTCAGTTATTTATGTGTAGATAGATAGATAGATAGGTAGATACAGACAGACATAGAGACATACATACATACATACATATACCTACTCGTGGGCACAAAGTGAACATTTATTACAAAATCGCTAAATGTATTCATAAAGAAATCATGGTCATATATTAAAGCATATTCAACTTTATGCCTCAACAGAGTCATCAAGTATACATCTAGAAGATTCTCAGGTGTTTCTTGATCTTCTGCCTTATAGAATTACACTATTCTTAATACATTTTTCCCTTTAAAATAATTAAACAATTAGCTCCCACCTTCTTGGATGGGCTGCAGACTTCTTTGAACTTGAGAATTAATTCCTAGTTAGTTAGTCAAATTCTTGCCTTCAGTCTTTCTTTCTTGGAATGGGTCTGAAGGGGAGGAGGTATGAGAAAGCATGGACTATTGGAGTTGAAGGCACAAGTGGATAGAGTGGTCAAACATCAGACATCATCAAGTCTGTGAAAATGAAAGGCAAAATCAAAAGGGGGGATCACAGAACATATAAAGGTGGGGATACCGTTACAGATGATCTAATCCAAGTCCATAATTTTATAGCTGAGGATATTGAGCCTGAAGAGAAAGTAAGTCCACCTAGGAAGAGCTAAAGCCAATTTTCTTTCTTTTTTTTAATTTTTTTCTGTATTTTATTTTATTATCATATGTATTTTTTAATTTAAATCCAAGTTAGTTAACATATAGTGTAACAATGATTCCAGGAATAGAATTCAGTGATTCATCACTTACGTATAATACCCAGTGCTTATCCCAACAAGTGTCCTCCTTAATGCCCCTCACACATTTAACCCATTCTCCCACCCAACATCCCTCTAGCAATCCTCAGTTTGTTCTCTATATTTAAAGTTTCTTATGGTTGGTCTCCCTCTCTCTTTTGATCTTATTTTTCCTTCCCTTCCCCTACATTCATTCGTTGTTTCTTAAATTCCACATATGAGTGAAATTGTATGATACTTGTTTTTCTCTGACTTATTTTGCTTTCCATAATACACTCTACCTCCATCCACACCATGGCAAATGTCAAGATTTCATTCTTTTTGATTGCTGAGTAATATTCCATTGTATAAATATACCACATCTTCTTTATCCATTCATCAGTTGTTGGAAATTTGGGCTCTTTCCATACTTTGGCTATTGTCGATAGTGCTGCTATAAATATTGGGGTGCATGTGCTCCTTCAATTCAGTAATTTTGTATCCTTTGGATAAATACCTAGTAGTGCAATTGCTGGGCCATAGGGTAGTTCTAGTTTTAGCATTCTGAGGAAATGTCATACTGTTTTCCAGAGTGGCTGCACCAGTTTGCATTCCCACCAACAGTGCAAAATAGATCCTCTTTCTCCGCATCCTTGCCAACATCTGTTGTTGCCTGAGTTGTTAATGTTAGTAAAACCAATTTTCTTTTTTTCTTCAATGTTTTTATTATTTTTGAGAGAGAAAGAGAGAGAGAGAGAGAGAGAGAGAGAGAGAGAGGGGGAGAGAACAAGTGGGGGAGGGGCAGAGAGAGAGAGGGAGACAGAATCTGAAGCGGGCTCCAGGCCCTGAGCTGTCAGCACAGAGCCAGATGCATGGCTCAAACTCGTGAACCACAAGATCATGACCTGAGCTGATGCTCAACTGACTGAGCCCCCCTGGTGCTGCAGTAAAGCCAATTTTCTTGATGTCTTGTCAGAGCTAGTATTTAGTACTAATGGTCTGTGCTGCATTTGTTATACTAACTGCATTTCTACATTAATTTTGTACCTTTGTGTGATTTTTTTTTTCTGATGCTCTGAGTCCTGGATACCTTAGAGGAAGTTACAGTGCAGGAGGTAAAGACATGTGCTATCCATCCTCTAAACTTCCCCTTCAGCTGACTGTAGTGGAGAGAACCATCTCTCAGCATGCCTAGCATGAGATATAAGGTTACCATTGGCCCTTTATTTTTCCATGTGAGGAAGATACCAGGGAGTCAGGTTGGGATGAGACACAAGACACCAAATAATTAAAATGTGAAGGCTAGGTACTTCTGACTCTCGATTTACCCTTGGGATGTCTTGCCATTAAAAGAAAATAGAGATCACCTGTTACAAAGTAGCAGGAAAGAGGGACACCTGGGTGGCTCAATCCATTGAGCCTCTGACTCTGGCTCAGGTCATGATCTCACTGTTCATGAGTTCAAGCCCCTCACTGGGCTTGCTACCCACAGCACAGAGCCTGCTTTGGATCCTCCTTCCCCCCCCCCCACCTCTGCCCCTCCCCACTCACATTTCTCAAAAATAAATTAAAAGAAAACATTAAAAAACCCAAAATGGCAGGAAAGAGGGAACGGTGGGAGGAATTTCCAAGAATCTTGTATACAGTTAGAAAGCTTTTTTGTTGTCCAGTTTTTTTTATCTGCTGGCAGATAAGTAACCTAAAGCCCAATATTATACAGCCAAACGAACACCCAGATTTTTTTTATTCCTAGAAGAGTGCTCTTTTCACATCTTTTCACACACCATTATCTGTCGGTATTTGGTCAAAGACTTGAACTTTCTTCTGCTGAAGAAGGGTATTCCTCAAGTTCTTTTCTTTGTAATCTCTCAATGCTTTTCTTAGCCAGAAAGGCAGAACCCTACATTTTGGATAAGAATATTTTAACTCTCAGTAAAGTTTTTGGGGGCACCTAGGTGGCTCAGTTACCTAAGTGTCCAACTCTTGATTTCAGCTCATGTCACGGTCTTATGGTCCTGAGATCGAGCCGTGTATCAGGCTGCATGCTGAGGAGGGAGCCTGCTTAAGGTTCTCTCCCTCTTCCTCTCCCTCTGCCTTTCCCCTACTTGTTCTCTCTCTCTCAAAAAACAAAGTAAAGTTTTTATTCCCATCTCAATTTAAAAATCAAAAAAGTCAAAATGTTTAAATTATAATCTACACACTTTTGCTTTGAAATTTTATTTATTTATTTATTTATTTTGCTTTGAATATTATTATCCTGATTAAATTTGTTATTGTATGTTATGGAACTTAGTTATGGACAAATAAGGAAAATACATGGACATGTTTGCAACATTTTTTTCATATTTTGTATCATGATTTCCTCATCATTTTACTCGTTTGTGGCACTTCCCTTTCAATATACTTTCCCAGTAGCACCTACATATCCTGAGTTTCACCCCTCAAAAACAAAAAACCTAGTACAACTTTAAATCCCACTTCTTGACTGTTCTATAAACTCAAAAGGAGTCTCAAAGTTTATTTGTCTCTTCTAAGAAAGAATAATGCAAATGATCCTCAGGTCTAGGGAAACCAGTGCTACAAGTAGATATTCTGCTTTGATATAGGAAGTCTCCCTCTCATTTTAGTTAGCTCTATTCTTGTAAAATGACCTCTTATGTAATTTCTTCTTGGGTGATAAGCACTCTTTCTATGAATTGTGAGAAGTGGGGTTTTTCAGCTTAAATATCTGCAAATACCTTTTTAAGACTAATGTCTGGAAAGATAGTTATTTTATTTATGCCCTCTATTATACAGCTCAGCCAGGTTATCAGACGTGAATGAATCAAATGGTCTTGCTAACATTTAACAGGATTTTATTTTTCCCTCTGTTGGCACATTTGTGAATTATCCTTATAAATTTGCTGTTACAACATATAACTTATTAAGGATTTAAAGAAGGTTGTGATTCCAGCCAAATATATCTATAATTCATTACTGTAAATATTCTTGTTTATATTACATGAATATTCATGTCTGGTGGTTATTGCCAAAATTGTGTGGTCAATAGGGGTTCTGTCCGTGGTGCTCTGGTTGAGATGTCCGAGGTCTCAAGACCTGAAGAGAATAATGTAGTGTGTGTGTATATGAGCGTGTGTGTATATCAGTGTGTATGTATGTATGGGTGTGTGTTTGCATGTGTCTGTATGATATATGTGTATATATCCCCAAGAAAGCCTGATGTAGCAGGAAAGCCTAGGTTATAGATAAAGAAGTATAAAGAATATTTGCAAGAAGCCATTCTAAACACCATGCTTCCTTTCAATCCAGTTGCAGGATTTACTGAGAAGCAGGAGAGCATGAGGTAGAAGAAATCATATAGGGACAGTGGTTCAGAACTAAATGGAGGGCTTGTGTTTCCCTTTTTATTTACTGCCTGAAAAGAGGCCCAGAGTATTATGTAGGACAACTGAAAACCACCCAATCTGCCTGGACAAGTATATCTGTGAAGCAGTGTTTGTGACAAATTGTCAAGAAAATTTTAAAAGGATCTCTGGTTTCTATGAACTTGCAGTTATCAATACAGAAAAGAATAAAAGTGTATCATCTTGGTACCTCTGTTCCTTGCTGAGTGGCTTCAGCTTTATTTATTTTATTTTTCCAACATTGAGCAGCAATTTCACGTGGGCTCCATTTGGCTTAAGATCATTTCCTTGGCTGTTGGCCCATGGATGGACTATGTCACCAGAACAGCTTCTAAACTCGTCATTTCTAAGTGCTGCCCCACTCTGGTGGGATATAATTCTCATCATTCCTGTTAGGGTACTTCAGGGCCTCCCCAAAGATGTCTACCAATGTGAGCTCTGTGTATCATGGTTTTAGATTGCTGGGAAAGGATAGCTCCTTCAGCAGGCAGACAATAATGTAATATACTGAAATGGAGCTTTGGGGTAGAGAAATTTCCATAACTGTTGAAGTGATCAGACAGGGAACAATAAACTGAGCTGTTTGAGCTGTATGGTGTGCTGTATTGGATGATCTATTCCCTGTTCTCACACCATGCCTGCCCCATTAGCTGCGGCCATGAAAGGGTAGGGAGCCCTCAGGAGTTTTATGGTTTTGCATTTATTGCAGCTTGTCTTTATGAATTGTATTTTGTTTGTTAAAAATGAAAAGAAACAAAATAGATCCTACATGTAAACAAGGCTTACAGTGATTGATTCTGGCCGGTAGTGTTATCATTATTTTTATATTTATATGTTATCTGCTTTCCAAGGTTTCTAAAATGAAAATGCATTACTCTTGTGCCCAAGAGTAAAATGAATAAAATTAAAAACAAAATTATACAGGACAAAACTTCAAAACAGAATTTTGGTGTTTGAGTAGTTGTCATTGTTGTCTTGTTCCCCACTCCCAAAATGAATATACCCATGCAGAACACTGGTCTGTTAAACTGATTTTCAGTCATTAACTGAAACAGTGTCTGAAACTTTTGTTGGGGGGGGGGGGTAAGTTTTGTTGTGTTGACGTTTATCTATTAGATAAATGCTTCCTTATTTTTGAGAGAGATGACTCCCCTTTTCAATGATGTTTAAAAGAATACTCTACAGCAGTCTAGGGTGCATTAAGATCAGGCTGGTTAGTGGATGGCAAGGGAATGTCTAAAGGGCTGTACATCAGCACACTATCCTTTGTCTTGAACTTCTCTTTCTAGACTCATCCCTTCATTTTACTTGTTAACCCTGTGATTTTTAGAAAGCTTCTTAATATCCATCTCAAATGTATTATTTAAAATGATAAAAAGTATTTGTAATATGTATAGCAAAGCATTAACACATTATCATATGCATGTATGTACATGTGTGTGCATGTGTGAATATATTTGGATACGTAATTATTTTTTTAAATATAACATTCATTACCAGACAAAAGTGCAAAAACTTTGCATAAGCAATTTATAGGAAAAAAAAGCAAAGATCAGTAAAATGAAAGGGTGTTGACTTTCCTGGTATCATAGATTTGCACATCGAAAGAGTCCCCTTTGCTTTGCTGAGATGTTGAGTAGATTGCAAATTTGTGGTAACATTTAGATGATTCATTTCTACGATAGGCGTAAAAGAATACCTAACACAAGAAAGTGTTTTGAGAAATTTCTGCCTTTCACAAGCATTTGGGAAGAGGAGATATATGGTCCAATCAGTATTTATGAGCCAAGAGCTGGGGTCTGACTCCTGCGAAGAAGAGAATTGGTTGTTGGCAAGGGAATGAGGGAGGGGGATGTGACATATTCTGGTTTTCAGTACAAGCCCGGTGGGGGCTACTAATACTCTTAAACCAAGACAGAAGGGTAGTTTATACAATGATTTATCAGAGTATAAGTTCACCTTCTAGTACATTGATAGTCATCTTTTTTTTTAATTTTTTTTTTTTTTTTTTTTTTTTTTTTTGAGAGAGAGGTAGGGGAGGGGCAGAGAGAGTGTGAGACAGAGGATCCGAAGTGGGTTCTGTGCTGACAGCGGCGAGCCTGGTGTGGGACTCGAACTCATGAACCTTGAGATCATGACCTGAGCCAAAGTCAGATGCTTAACTTACTGAGCTGCCCAGGCACCCCAATATTCATCTTTTTCCCCACCTCCTTTCTTTTCCTCCTTTCCTTCGTTCCTCCCTCCTCCCTTCCTCTCATTATCATCAATATATTTTCTTTATAATTACCTTTAATTGTGTACTTTATTCTTTGACTTGTACTGCATTAGATCCTAGTTAGTCTAGCTAGCTAGCTATATCAGCTATCTTGCAAGAAATATAATATCCTAATTTGGGGTGGATAATAACATTACAGTCCAGAGTGGTTAATCAGGCTTGTTGAAGTCACCCAGTAAAAACATAGTAAGGCCGTGATTAAAACCTTAATACTTCTGGTACCAAAACAGTTCATTTTAGGTTGGAGAAAAAATGTGGCTCACCCCAGGGGCCCCACATTGCTATGATATAACAGTGGGACTCATTGCAGAAACCAGCCATAGGTGAGAAGGGACATTTTGATTGCACAGCAAGCTTATTTCGGGAGTACGATACATCAAGGGCAGTCTCGGGGCCAGAGGCAAGGAGTGATGTGGCCTCTTCCATCACGCTAGAAATCTCAGTCCTCTGCCAGCTGCGGACTCTCTAGACTTCTGGGGGGAAGGTGCTATTTTATTATGTTCTTTCCAGGAATTTACCAAATCTTTGTATTCTTCCTTGGACATGTGTAAACCAGTTCTTCAAGCCTGTAAGCGAGCTGGGTAAATACTGACAGAGTAGCAAGCAGAAAGTAAAGAAAAGGGGAAAATGTCAATCCCTTACATATGAAAAATAAATTTTAAAAAAGCTTTTAAGACATTCTAAAATGTTGCCATATTAGCAGCTCTCAAAACTGGAGTTCTGTTAACCTATCTATGCACGCAGTACCAAAAACATATTTCCTGTGGTGCCTCCCTGCTGTTCAATGGCAAGAGGAAAGGGGAGAAAGCATCTCACTTACAAGTTTGCAGTGGGAATTATTTTTAACTTAAAAAAGTATGCTATTGATAAAATTCTAAATTTTCTTTCATTTTTATGCACGTCCCCCACGTACCCTCTGCTCGAGCCACAGACTATTTCTTACCATTCCCCAAACATGCCAGACTCTTTCATATTCCATGATTTTGCACATGTTGTTTTTTTTTTTCTAACAGAGATACCCTTAAAGTTCTGCCTACTCCAAATTTAAAAGGCAGATAAAATGTCACTTCCTCTGTCAGACCTTCCCAAATGGCCTCAGGACGTTGGGCATCCTCACTTTACTTTGTTTCCTACCTCTGTGACAGCACATATCTGTTCATCTTCATGCCAGACATAGTTCCATTAAATTGCATTCATTAGTCTGTGTTTCCCAAGCCTAAGGATTCTGTCTCCTACAGTATCTGTCTTCTGGGATTGACATTCGTGTAAACTCAGTATATGTATACACACATACACATACACACAGATATATCCTGACAAATGAATCTCATCTCCCCCCCCACCCACCCCGCCCGGACCTTCCTTGTTTTCTATTCAGGAAACAATCACATTTTATAAAGTTTTCATTGTGACATAAGCTTATTTATAGAAAGTGGGTGGACCTCAAAGTAAAGAAAGGAAAAAAAAAAAGTCCTTCCAGTATGTCTGGAATCCCAGAAAGAGGGGGCCATTTGACACGCATGAAATATGATGATTCCACGCTGATTCTATACATTATTTTTATTACTCATAGCTGTGAGTTCCAATCCTATCTCTGGTCTTAGAAGCTATAATAACATGGCTGATTTACCTCCATACTCTCACATCTAAGAGCTTCATCTATAAATTGGGAATGATTATGCTTATATTGTAGAGGTTTTGTGAGGAGAAATGAGTGCTTGATACACGGAAGTAGCTGAATACATTGCAGCCAACAGTTGCATATGCAACCTTGATTTCACCAGTACGTCCTGGAATTGGACATTTGCTGATGAATTCACTGATTAGTGCTCCTGGAGAAGAGCCGTACTACCAACCAAGTTGCACAGTGCTATAATCTAAGGAGCCCTGGATTAAAGGTAGGTGCCTCCTCTGACAACAAGTGGGAAAGGGTCTTACACGAAGCTTTGCTCATATGAACATTTAGATTCTGGACCAGCCTCTTCAGAAATTATACTGTGATCTTGTGCAAATGATCTCTTTTTAATGGGCCTATTTCCCCACTTGTTAAATGAGAATCATAATATGTAACTCCCAGCAATTTTTTTTGGTCATTAGATAATATTATAATAGTTCTGTTTACTGATTGTTTTCTGCATGTCAGGCGCTGGGTTAAGCACTGGGCGTGAATCATCCTATTTAATAGTATAAAAATTCTCTGAAGCAGATGCTACTATCTATTTACCATGAGGAAATTAGGCTTTCAAGGGATGTCAGTGACATGTTCAAGGAAACATGGCCAGGGTACCTGCATGCAAAGCTGATGCTTGAAGCTGCTAAGCTGTATTGTTTCCTCTTAAATTTCATTTACTCCAGGCTTACTCAGGGCAGGATTTGGAAGTTAACAGGACAAGCAAAGTCTCTGCTTTCATGAAAGTTGCATTCTAATGGAAAGAAACAGATAAGGGGTGCCTGGGTGGCTCAGTTGGTTGAGTGTCCAACTTTAGCTCAGGTCATGATCTCATGGTTCCTAAGTTCAAGCCCCACATCAGAGTCACAGCTGTCAGCACAGATCCTGTTTCAGATCCTCTGTCCGTCTCTCTCTGTCTCTGTCTCTGCCCCTTCCCTGCTTGTGCTCTCTAAAAAATAAACAAAACATTAAAAAAAGAGAGAAACAAATGAAATAACAGTTTCAATTAGTGATAATATATTTGGAAAAAAAAGAAAAACACAGCGGGAGGATATGATGGCCAGATAAGACAGGAGGAGCCCTTTAGATATCCTGGACAAGGAAGTCCTTTCTGGTTAGTAACATTTACTACTGGACCTAAATACTGAGAGGACTGTGTGTGCTAAAGAGACTCAGTAACATCTGGGGCACAGCTCAACAAATGTATGCTCAGTGTAAGCAGAAATCAATCAATGAATCAATACACTCGTCTGCCAATCAGCCGGCCTACACCTAGACTCAGCCACTCTGCTAATTGACGATGAGATCTAGCGGTGATTCATGACTCTCCCTGCATGAGAGAACTTGTAAAAGCAGTGATGTCCCAGGAGTTCTGATTCAGTTGGTCTGGGATGGGGCTTGGATATTTTGAGGTCCAAAAACTCCTCAGGGGATTCTAATCAACAGCCCTGGTTAAGAATCCCTCATCTAAGGAAACATGTTTCCTATATTTGGACCTCATTTTCCTCATCTGAAATATGAGAAGGAAAAAAAAAGAGAGCAGTCTCCAGTAGAGTGGAGTCCCTGGCTATTTCTAGAATAAGTAATGTCCACGTCATTTGTCAGAAATTCAGACTGTGGGACTCGCACCAGACTTTGTGAACCACAGTCTGGATTTTGACTTGAATCCCAAGTGATTTCTCAGCAAAGTGAGGTTTGAGATGTGCTGGACTAGATTATGCCATGAATTAAAGCTGTCAGATCACCAACGAAAGAGGGAAAGTCCACAAATCTCGGCCTTAAACTGAGGATAAGCATGGACCACCTCTTTATTATTAACATGGAGTTCCCCCGTAATAAAGCAAGGATGGTTTCTCCGAGTTGTTCTGAGACTAGAAAAGTCCTTTTTGGGTTTCAGAATTTATTCTAAAATGTCTCCAAGAAAAGCATGGTATAGATTTTATTTTCATGCTTCAAGATACCACTTTGAACTTTAACCAAAACTTTCCTAACTTAAAGAATAAATTATGAATAAGGTCATAAATCTCATTAAAATCTAATATTCAGCAAAGCTGCCTGGTGTGTATACTATGGAAAATTGGATTCTACTGTAACTGGAGCCCTATGTATAATATTGCAAGTTAATTACAGAGGTTAGTTTTTCACCGTGTAATGATAGCTTATACAGGCTCAGTCTCTGTGCTACCATCAGAATTTAAGTACTCTTAAGAGACCAAATTTAATAATTGTTCACCTATTCAGGTTCACAAGACTAAATATTTCCTGAGTAAATAGCAATTTACATCTTTTTGGTACAGATAAAATTAACAGATTAATAAAGTCTTTATACACACGCACACACAAAAGAAACCGTTCTTCTTACAACATATGTTGAGTTTCACTCTGTTTAAATTCTCTCACATTATGCTTAGCCATTTATCTAAAGGGTTGGAAAAATTGCTGCTATTTGTTACTCAGGTGGTCCCTTAGGGTGTTTGTACACCTTTGACTTGTAAATGGTTACTAAATCTGTATTATTTGAATTGATGGCATAATCACAATAATTTTATTGTTTATGTAGAGTACAATCAGAATGTAAAGAGCCATGTAGCAAGCATTAACTGAATGTGCTTCTTTAGTCTGTTTCTGAAGGGAACTGAATGGTGTTTTCCTCTTAAAAAAAAACAGCACCTGTAATGCCATGAACTTGCAGAGAAATGCCCTCACACATGTACGTATGCTCACTCACACACATACATGTTCCTCAACTCCTACATTCTTTCCTCAGTAGCAAAAGGTACCAAAACGACAGAGTGCTGTATCTATGTTTTGTTTCCTTAGCTAAATAAGTTTTTGGTTCCTGCTAAATCAATATAGTAAAGGATAATTTAATGAAAAGAAGACACAAATTACGTTTTCTTGTTTCTCTGAAATAAATTAATTCACAGGGTGCTTTATCTTGTTTAGAAGTTGTCTTAACCCAGGAGATATCGCTGAATAATCTTTAATGTAGAAAAATAAACTCGGCACAGTGCAGATATACATTTAAATAGCATTGATAAATCAAATTTAAACATCAATACTTGTTAGCATTTCTTTAAATGTGCTCTCCTTCCAGCTAATGAAAACCGAGGAGAGATTCAGCATGCCCCACCATTATTGATTACTGAGAGTTCTAATTTCCCTCCTGAGATTGCACTTGGGCCAAAACTTTCACATTCATATTTTCCAACTAAAGAAAGTAATAATTATAAATTAATGATATCAATTCTATTGAAATGCAATTACTCCAGTCTCACTGAGGGGAGGTTAAAAAAAAAAAAAAATCTCAGCGTTAGCAAAGTTTCAGTCAACATCTTGATTCCACAAAGCCATTTGTATGCATGGCAAAATGGACTGGGAGCTATCGGAAATGTGCACCTGGCTTTTCCAGTTCATCCCACTAGCTTCGCTTACCAGTGGTAGAAATAGTAATGGGTTCCTTCTGAAGTCATAATGAGAGATTAGGCAGTCGCTGGTTTAAATAATAAATAAAGAGGCTAATTTAATATCATGTCCTTAGGCAATTGTGCAAAAAGGCGCCATTAACGTGTGTGTGAGTGTGCGTGTTTTCTAAGATAAGAGGCAGCCGGTTTTGACATGAGTCCAGCATCACTTAGTTTTCTGTTGGAATCCTGGCTCTGCACATTCTGACTCTGTCCATGCAAGATGTCCTTTCACGGAAAACTGTATGCAGTTCTCCAGTGTTTCTAGATCTTTCACACGTGCATTCTAAACGGACATTCTGAAAAGTCAAAACTATTATTTTCAAATCCGAAAATTCATCTGCTGTGCTCTTCAGGTACAATCAAAGTTCCCTCAAGCATTTTCAATCTACAAAGACATTCAGCCTTATTTAGCCTCAAATCCAATTTTTAAGGATCCTCTAAAGTCAATATGAATATGTTAATTTAGTTTTATCATCATAACCACATAAGTGCTTATAAATATCTGCAGGATCCACGTGTAAGCATACATATTTTAACATTATCGAAAGCCTTCTGAAGTTGTTGAGTTTTTAGAATTGATTATAGTTTCCAAAGAACTCTGAATTATGCACAGAAAAAAACACAATCTATTAGAATCCAACATTCTCCAAACTATATTTATTATGCTATTAGTAGCAGCTTATGTATTTAATGTGAAACTAATAAGTCTATTAAGACAATGCCATAGATTATTATAGTATTGCAGATTGCAAATGTTTTATTTGGTAGCATTTTTTTTTTTCCTGAGCATCACCAATTCTGTGAGCCCATTTAAAAATAATTTAGATTTTTGGATGTATCCATCATTCCAAGTTTATCTTCTAACAACTTTCCTCATGGAAATAATCAATGCCTTTAAAAATTAAAAGATATGTTAAAAACCATCCCAGAATCCCTTTGCTTTTAAGCAACCCTAATGAAAATTGAACTAAGAAAGCCCAACTTTTGTATTCCACTTACACTTTAAAGCAGTATGACTTTTCATAACATATGTTTACACTTTAAGACTCCATAGCATATCAATTAGCAAACATGCTTATGAAAATGTGCATTTAAAGGAACATTCTTACAATGTACATAGTCTTGTAAAGCCCAAGATGCTGACAACATGATATGCCAGCTGCAGACAGAGAAACTGATGAAATGCAGTAATTCTGAATTTTAATATAATATAAACCATGTCAGCAACATTTTGAAAAGCAGCTGCCAAGATTTCAATCCAACTGAATGGATAATGTTATTTTTATATTCTGTTCTCTTCTGGCAAATTAGACCCCCCCCCCTTTTCCTTATGATAAGCTTCAACTTATCAACAACAACAAAACTTCCGACTGAATATCAGGCAAGGAATTATCACTGTGTTTAAGATGAAAGACTAGTTATAGGGATGAAAAAGAGAGAGACCACAACACTGCCAAGGAGAAAAACTGCAACAAAATATTATTTGTTATTTGGAATTTGATATATTCCATTGCAAGGATGAGTAACATTTACTAAAAAAAAATCTGTTTTCTGTTCAAATTCAAATTGCAATGCATGGCATCTTGCTTACTAACTCAGTTTCTTGTAAACCCAAGTGAAAAATAAATTTGACAGAATTTGTGTTGAGTCAGATTTCCCCAGTGTTAAGCCGATCTCCTGGGAATGTCTAAAACTGAAAAATAAATGGACTGTGGCACCACAGACCTGGCCCAAGTGATTTGCCCCAGCTATCAGGATATCAGGGGGTGCTGTGGCTCAGGGACTCCACCCACAAGCTGACCTGGACTTCAGCCATTCAGTACCCTTCCTCTACCTTCAAGGGGAGCCCACAAGCCCTGCTGGGTGGTGATCACAACGACTTTGTTCATCCTCACCCCTCCACTTTGGACCTCCACAGAGCTGCTGCCGTGATCTTCCCAAATCACAGGCAGGTACAACATACCTGTTTAAAGCCATTCAATAAACTTCATAGACTTTGTAAAAAAAAAAAAAAAAAAATCAAAATCCCTTAGTTCTTCGTAACCTGGCCTCTGCCTACCTTTCATCTCATTTCTGGTTGCTCTCCCCTGAATTAGCAACAGCTATACTCTTACCATAAGGAACACTTTTCAATTTCTAAAATTCACTTTTTTCTCCTGCATCTCTACATCCTTCTGCAAACCTCTTTTGTGAAAAAAAAAAAATCCTTCTATATCGTAAATTTTTAAAACTTTGTATTTTCCTGATGCAACATCCCCACAAACAAGCTGTGAGTATGAAGCCCAGGGGGCCAGGTGTACCAGTGTGATAAAGCTGGCCCTTACCACAAGTGTTTCTTGCCCTCCCGTGACTATGATGCAGTGACATTCAAAAACACCAGTTAAATCCCCACATGCCTTGGGCTTGTGTATTCTACCCTGATCTTCAATAAATGCACTTGCCTCGGGCTACCCATCTGCTTGGTTGATTGGGTTTCCTTGGTGCTCCTCCATTATGGTCCCCTGCATGGAGTGTCATGCCTCCCTTTTCTAGGACTCGTGCGTGTAAACACCCTGTAATTCCATATGCCTCTCTGAGTATAACTTCCAAGGTCACATTGGAGTGATTCTTAGAGACATCACAAGGGAAGTTACTCTCCCATTTATAACATACTTTCCCTTGACTTCCTAGAATCCGCTCCTCAAGTAAGCCTCTCTGGAATCCAAAGCTGGATCCATTCTGTGTACCAAAGAATCCAACTGTCTCCTCTGTTAAGGTACCTTTCACATTCCGCTGCTCATATTGATTACTATGTGGGAGTTCTGTGGTTAAGAGCATAGGGTAGAGCTCCAATGTCTTTGCCATTTACCAGCCTGGTAGCCTTGGAAAAACCATTTAAGCTCTCTAAACTACGGTTTTCATATCAGATATATATAAAAAAAGAGGTTAAAACTAATTTCCTATTTAATATAGTTATTGGAAACAAAGATTGAGACAGTCCCTATAAAGCCCATGCCAACTGGCATAATAAATTATTCCATAATTTGGGCTCAAGCTATTACCCATTTCAATAAACACTGAAATTCTTTTTTTTTTTTTTTTAATTTTTTTTTTTAACGTTTATTGATTTTTGAGACAGAGAGAGACAGAGCATGAACGGGGGAGGGTCACAGAGAGAAGGAGACACAGAATCTGAAACAGGCTCCAGGCTCTGAGCTGTCAGCCCAGAGCCCGACGCGGGGCTCGAACTCACAGACCGTGAGATCGTGACCCGAGCCGAAGTCGGCCACTTAACCAACTGAGCCACCCAGGCGCCCCAATAAACACTGAAATTCTATCTAACAAATGTATTCAGGGAACCCGGGTGGCTCAGTTGGTTGAGTGTCCGACTTCGGCTCGGGTCATGATCTCGCGGTCTGTGAGTTCAAGGCCTGTGTCAGGCTCTGTGCTGACAGCTCAGAGCCTGGAGCCTGCTTCAGATTCTGTGTCTCCCTGTCTCTCTGCTCCTCCCCTGCTCACATGTTCTCTCTCTCAAAAATAAATAAAAATTAAAAAAATTCTTTTAAATAAGTAAAAAATGTGTTCAGAGCGCCTGGGTGGCTCAGTCGGTTGAGCATCTGACTCTTGACTTTCACTCAGGTTGTGATCTCACACCTGTCAGATCGAGCTCTGCATTGGGCTCTGTGCTGGGCACAGAGCCTGCTTAAGATTCTTTCTCTCCCTCTCCCCCTACCCAATTCTGCTCACACTCTCTCTTTCTAAACAATAAAATAAAATTTAATAATTAAAAAAATAAAATAAAATAAAATGTGTTCATGCTTTTTAAAAAATCAGATTGTTCCAAGGGACTGCTTTTCCAGAAACTGGCATGAGTTGATAAAAGAAAGCATAGTTACATGTGGTGGACGTAGATGTATACATACTTACTCAAACACATGAACAAAAACAAAACTAACATGGAGTCCCAGTAATGACAAATAGAGAGTCATGTTGAGCAAATTACTTTATGGACTTTAATTTCCTACTCTATAAAGTAATGGTCAGTCTAAAGATAACTTGTCTATGGTTCAACTCTGTCATGAGACCAGAATCATGAATTCAGTATCAAAGTATAGGCCTTCCAATTACTAATCTGGAAAACTTTCAATTCCTTCCTATTTAGTTTATGATAATTTGCAGAGGGTAACAATCACTGCTCTTTTTTATTTTTGCCATGGGAAATTTTGATTTAACAAAAAATATAGCATTATTTTCATCCTTTAGAAGGGTATATTTTAGTAGAGTGGCAAAATCTGTTCAAGTTTCCTCATGTTGAGAATAGCAATGTGTTGGGTCTGGAGGTGGGCAGTTTTAAGAATCATAGAATCGTGTATCTCGACAGCTTTCATTCTGACTCTTTTGCCCTTCAGCCAGAAGGGCAGAAGAAAACTGGTTTCAAATGTAATTTAAGACAACTTAGAATAACAGATTGGCGGTTTTGAAGGACATTTATTGTGCTTGTAGCACTGAGCAAGAAAGCCAGTCACAAAGAGCCTGTATGATGCTCCGTTACTAAGTGCTCTTAAAGAGACGGAGCCTCCTCTCTGTGTCCCCACATTAAACCTAAGAAATGAATCATTCCAAATTGCATTTTAAAATGCAGAAGGGCTTCTGCTGATAGATGCTTTTCCTTTGGAGCCCACAGTCTCTAATTTCACTCTCAGATGTTCACTCATACATCAATCACTTACAACAAGCGACTTCCGCAAGACTGGCCTTGAGTCTCCTTCAACCTGTGGGGTTGCCTCTGTGTCTATTCCAAGTTCAGACGCAGCCTTTCAATTAGTGGGTTAGGTAGATATTCAAAGTTCTTGAGTTGAGATATTTTTATTTGATTAATAAAACGAAGGGACAGATTGTATGGCACTTCCCTCTCTTTGCAGAACTGGATGGTCGTTTCCCTGGTTTGGTTCAATTTGAATTGAGTGAACTCTGATTTGTTAGGATCAGCTAGTCTGGTATCAACTACAAATAATTGAGGAAATACACACCACCCACAAACAAAACAAAATATAAACACATTTTGATCACAATATCATATCTCTGTATATAGTTTATGTAATTAGTGCTACAAGAAGACATAGAGATGAGTTTTTGATGTAAACTGACAGTGTCACATATTCAGATCGGGATTAAAGCATGTGGAGTTTACTTTGGTAAAGATGTTACTACATGGTTCCTGACTACCTCCTTATCCCCCTCTTCACCTTCCCTTGCACTCTGTGCTATAGTCGCAGTGAACATTTAGAGTTCCCTGAAATTGCCATATTTTTAATGTCATTAAGTCTTTATATGTGTCCCTCTTTTACTGGATTACACATTCTTAGTCATCCGTTAGACACACTCCTACCCAAACTCTAAAATCCTGGTTTAAGTACTGTTTTTGTTTTTAAATGTTTATTTATTTTTGAGAGGGAGAGAGAGTGCAAGCAGGGGAGGGGCAGCGAGAGAGGGAGACATAAAATCTGAAGCAGGCTCCAGGCTCCTAGCTGTCAGCACAGAGCCCGAAGCAGGGCTCAAATCCATGAACTGTGGGCTCATGACCTGAGCTGAAGTCAGACACTCAACTGACTAAGCCACCCAGGTGCCCCAAATACTTTCTTAATTCACGTAGAGATCTGCTTCCCATTAAACATGAGAATGAGAGTCATATTATATTCATTAATATGAGTCTACCACCATGTTACTGCCTAGGAGAAAGTATGCATGCAATGATAACTTTTTTAAATGAATAAGTAGATGAATGGATGATTGAATAAATGAAGGGCGTTGATTGAAGGGAAGAAGGCAAGGACACTCAGGAGTGGGAGAGTGGGGGGAAATGATGTGAGGACCCTCTGACCTCTTGTACAGAAATGTATGGGGGCATAACTGACAGAATTAGCGTGCAAGGCTGACACACAGAGGGAGACAAGTTTGTATGGGTCTTGGAGGCAATGAAATTGCATTTAGGATTAATGTATTACATTCTAGATAGTCAAAGAAGATTCTTGAGCAGATAAAAGAAAATAAACGAAACATTATTTGGGGGGATCTCCTTTTTCTGCTTTAATAAAGACTTTGAAACTACAAAGAAAATCAGACTTGTTTAATAAAATCTGAAATGGGACAATAAGAAAATAGTAGGGTTGATATCACATGACACTCACCTCAGTCCTGTTGCATATAGATGGTGACTCCTGCTTTGAAGTGGTAATTTATAAAATGTTAACCTTAAGACCTGGATAAGTGAATGTCATTTGCACGGCATAGAGGCTGCACTCTGAAACTCTGTCTCATTATGGCAAATAACAGAGCAATGAAGGAAGTACAGAAATGTTCGACTACTGGAAGTCAGAGTTCATAAGCAAAGAGCCTTCATGAGTTTGTCACTGCACATTTGCATTTTATATATCATTTTATTTTCCACTGTGCTTTAATAATCATTTTAGTTATTTACCTTCACACATGCAAAATTCACAATTTGCATCTGCAAATATCTGCTCCTAGATACATCTGCCCACCTGCAGCATAATTAACTAACTGAAATTCTTTGACATTCTGAGATGTAAACAGTTTCCTAGCCCTGATGTTGGTGAGTCTGCAAATATTAAAAGTTGATGCTTGATCCTTTCCCTTCCTTTGTTACTTCTGTTTGGTCCATCCTTCCTTCCTTCTTCCTTCTTTCCTTCCTTCTTTCCTTCCTTCCTTCCTTCCTCCCCTCCCATAGTTCCTTTTCTCTTTCTCTCCTCCTTCTCCTTCTCTCCCTCTCTTAAAGCATTACCTCTGCCACTTGGACATTTAAGAACAAGTCTTCTGGTTGTGGTTGCAAATCTGAAAATATTTTGAAAGCGCAATAGGTATTCTAACTTACAGTCTAGACCTTTCCCCTATCGTTGAAGCTCTCATTCCACCAGCTGATGGCAATGTTGCTGACTGACAGCCTGTAGCTAAATCTCTTCAAAAAATCACTCCCAAGGGCACCTGGGTGGCTTAACAGGTTTAGTGTCCAACCTCAGCTCAAGTCATGATCTCAGGGTTTGATTCATGGGTTTGGGCCCCACATCAAGCTCGCTGCTGTCAGCACAGAACCCCCTTTGGATCCACTATCCCCCTCTCTGCCCCTCCCTGGCTTGTGATCTCTCTCTCTCTCTCTCTCTCTCTCTCTCTTTCTCTCAAAAATAAGCATTAAAAAATCGCTGCCAGATGACTTACCCAAGTTTATGGGATCTTCCCAAAGTCACACTTTTCCTCCAGGGTCACCCAGTATCTAATGACTGGGGATGCAGTATATTAAATGTTTGCTCCCTGTCTTAGCTCGTGTTGCTATAACAGAATACTATAGTGGATGGCTCAAACACAGACATTTGTTTCTCACAGCTTTCAAGACTGGGAAATCCAAGATGAAGGTGTAGGCAGATTGGGCATCTGGTGAAGGCCTGCTTCCTGGCTCACAGAACGCGTCTTCTCTGTGTGTCCTCACATGGCAGCAAGAGAGCTGGAGAGCTTTCTGGGGTCTCTTTCATAAGGGCACCAGTCCCATTCATGAGGGCTTTACCCTTATGACTCAATGACCTCCGAAGGGCCCCATCTCCTGTACTCTGATTACATTGGGAGTTAGGATTTCAACATATGGGTTTTATAGGGACACATTCAGTCCACTGTGCTCCTTTTACCCCCGTTCAGGAAAATTCTGCAGGAATACCCCAGCACCACAGCTTTTCACAGAACAAAGACCTTTTCTAAGTTGGTGTTGCCACCCAACTTCTTGTTCTGCCCCCTACTCCTGGTTACTTTACTTTCCACATTTGTGGGGAAGTGAGAAAACACTACCTTACATGTCTTGCATACTAATCTCCATGTCAGAGTCTGGCTCCAGGGGACCTTGACCTTCTATAGGAAATAAGTAAGGATATGTCAAATCAAACCTAAGGGCTTTGAATTTTTAGAAAGCCTGCATGCTAACTTAATACATTAAAAGTCTCACATAAAGGCTGTCCGTCCCTCCACAGGGGTAATCAAAGTAAGTCAAATTGTCATTGTTAGCGGCTTTAAAAGAACTCTGAGGAATGCCTTATGGCACAGCCTTAATGGTCATATTTTTTTGTCCCTATTCCCACTTGGGGCATTTATTTTAGGAGACACTGAACAGTGTGACAAGTTTTATCACCCCTGGGTTTTGCATCACAGTGCAATCAAAACTGTTAAAAATTACACAACTATCTTTTAAAAAAATTTTTAATGTATATATGTTTTTAAGAGAGAGAGAGAGAGAGAGAGAGAGAGAGAGAGAGAGACAAAGCAAGAGCGGGTGAAGGGCAGAGAGAGAGGGAGACACAGAATTTGAAGCAGGCTGCAGGCTCTGAGCTGTCAGCACAGAGCCCGACAGGCGGCCTGAGCCCATGAAACATGCGAGATCATGACCTGAGCCGAAGTCATGTTTAACTGACTGAGCCACCCAGGCGCTCACACAAGTATCTTTTTAAAGATTGATAGACATTTTGACAGGTTAGACAACTAACTAGATTATCTTTTTTCACATCCGTATGCCAGTTTATTTTTCAAAATACCTTCTTATGTGACATCCCACTTGATCCGTAACTGTGAGATGTAGGCAAAATGAATGTCCCTCTCCATTGTACTGATTCGCAGAAACATTCACAAAAATAAATGATTTCCCCCAGGTGACTGGGTGAGTAAATGCTAAGCTGTGGTAATTCAAACCTGTAGTGATATGAGTTGATATATAAATAGATCAGTTATAATTCAAGGAACATAACAAGTCTCAAATGAAAGACTTCTGTTTCCTGCCTCGGTGATATCATTTACCTATCTTCCCATATTTGAAATAATCCCTTTTTTTTTTAAGGTGGTGCTCTGCACACCAAAAACTGAGAGCCAGAAAAGGGCCATTTCTAATCCCACAGCCAGGGACTAAAGAGTACAGCAGAACCCAAGATGCCCTTCTTTGTGAATGCGAGTATCTCATTAAAATGCAGAAGGGAAGCTGACTAATTTCTTTTAAAATTTTTTTTAATGTTTCTTTTTGAGAGAGACAGACACAGAATGCAAGTGGATTAGGGGCAGAGAGAGGGAGACACAGAATCCGAAGCAGGCTCCAGGCTCCGAGCTGTCAGCACAGAGTCTGGCGTGGGGCTTGAACTCACAAGCTGTGAGATCATGACCTGAGCCGAAGTCGGACACTCAACCGACTGAGCCACCCAGGCACTCCAGAAACTGACTAATTTTAAAATGAGTTTTATAAAGACTGAGCATCGCCCTCATCTATAACTATTTTTGCCTCCAAGACCTCCAAACCTATTTAGCTAACTGGAAGGATAAACTGTTTCTGGATCAAATGTCTCAGTGGTTAGAATGGCTAGAATCTGATCTGGGTAAACCTCACTTCACTCACAGGCAGGGAGAAATCTATGTATTCTTTTTTCTCTAAATTTAGAGACATCACAGTTAGGCTAATTCCCTCCTGTAGTGATCATCAGCGTATCTAGTATTGCTTTTTTTTAAAAAGGCATTTCTTCACAGAGGTATCAGTATTCACATATCATACAAAGAAGAGTAGAGAAAGAAAGAAAAAGAAAGCAAGGAGAGAAAAAGGAAAGGAAAGGAAAGGAAAGGAAAGGAAAGGAAAGGAAGAGAAAAGAAAAGAAAATAAAGAAAAGGAAGCTGGTTAAGCGTGAGGTGGAGAACTTTATTCTGATTTAACTGCTCTTTCCCAAAGACCAAGAAGGCGTCCCACATCTTTGAAAACTATTCATCTCCAAATCAGGAAATATAATAGACTGACTCTGTCTTCCCACTTACTAGTTTTCCTTTTCCTGATTTGGTTAATGATCAAATTGTTTTTCTATAACGTGGGATAATAATAGTACATATTAGTTCAGTCAGGCAGGGTCAGTCAGGAAGAGACAAACCATTCTAAGTGTTTCAAATAGAGGAACTTAATCCCAAAACAAGAGTAACAAAAGAAAGCCCAGGACTGTGAGAAACCCACACTTGCGGAGCTTTGGATGACCCTCCTCACCCGCCGCACCCCCGCCTTTTTCCCCTTCTATATAGTGTGTTATTATGTATGTGTGAGTTCATAAAATATGTTTCCTTCCTTTTGGACTTGTTAGTTAAACCCTAAACAAGTGTTATTTAGGGTTTTTTTTTACATTGTAAATTACACTGTGAATTTTTGCTGCCATGGCAAACAATAACAACGTCTCAGTGGCGTACAACAATAACCACTTCCTTCTCACTCTAGTGTGTGGATTGGCCAGGTCTCTGACTCAGGCCAAAGATCCAGACTGAGTCCGTGCACCTGTCCCATTCTGAGGCTTACCTTGGAGAGGAAGCAGCTACATGGAGGCACATTACTCTCATGACAGGGGTGAGTGGCACCCAGCAGTGCAAATAAAAACACAGGATGCCTCTTAATATCTCAATGTGAACCCAGCATCCCATTGCTTCCACCTTCATTTTGCTGGCAAAACTCACCTGCTTAGTCCCAGCTAACCAGGAGAAGTACACTCTGCCCACAGGGGGAGTGAAAGTTTGTGGAAAAGTAATCTAGTCTACTACAAAAGACACAGAATGAACACAGATGTTTAAAAAAGGTTGCCCATAGAGAAAAGAGAAAAAAGAAATGAGATAAAAGTAATTATGGCACCTGGGTGGCTGACTCGGTTAAGCTTCGGACTCTTGATCTCCGCTCGGGTCATGCATGATCTGACAGTTCTTGAGATCGAGCCCTGCATTGGGTTCTGCACTGACAGTGTGGAGCCTGCTTGGGATTCTCTCTCTCCCTCTCTCTGTCCTCCCCCGCTTACGCTCTCTCTCTCAAAGTAAATAAACATTAAAAAAAGTAATCATAAAAAGTGGAACATATTTTAATGATAGAAATTTTGTTCAAGATGCACTGCAGCTAAAGTATTTGTAGGCACTCTTTGGCAGCTGGCGTTCAGACAACCGTGCTCTGCTGTCTGGCCGACACCACGAGAGAGCTCATTGTTGTCTGGCTTATGCAGTGTTGCCACTACACATTGCTTCTTATCCTCCTGGTCTCCATCCCATCATTCCTGTGCATCCGTGGCTTCTACCTGCTAATGACTTGTGCTGTCTCAGACTTTACTACCACATGGCTTCTATTCACTGCTTTCCCTCTGTAGGTCATTTTATTCATTCTCTTGATTGACTTCCTTGGATATATATATATATATATATATATATATATATATATATTTATATATATATATTTGTGGAAACTCCCTAGAAAGGAGAATACTATTGGTTCAGCTTATTGTCACTATCATCACTCTTGGGCAAAAATCAGAGACTGCTAACCAACTGAGAATAATCTGTCCTTACGTCATATGCTTTTTTCTGGTCCAGTCAGCTGTGCCCTGAAGGACATGATCTGAAGGACATTTACAATGCCTCACTCATCGTCATAGGTGACTCACGTTTTGTAGAAGTTTCAGATGTGACACTTTCTTTGAGAAGGGGGCTGTGGGCTTGTTGAGGAATTCTGAGACATCTCAGAAAGGAGTGCTTTAACCGACAAATCCTTGGCTTGGTCTTAATGGTGGAGACAGGGTACTGCTAGAAGGAAAGAGGAAAGGAAGGAATGGAGGGAGAGTGTAAGTCTTGAATGGGGGGCTGAAAATGTCTCCCACGGTTTACTTTCCTTACTTGTGTGTCACTTCACTCTTTCTCCTTCTCCCTCTTTCTCTCTCTTTCTCCCTGTTCCCCTTTCTCCTCTCCCTCTCTCTCCTTTTCTCTTGAACACTTATGAACATAAAGTACATTTATTTGGGGGGTCCTTCCTATATTTGAGCGACCTCAAGGAGAGAAAGGCTCGAACCTCAAAATATCCAATGTGTTTACACAAAACATCATCAATGGAACATCTGGAATCCTCAGTCTGGAACTTTCTCCAGACAATGGCTGCCTGTTAGCTCTCTGATGTTTCCAACAATTCCTTTTGGTTCTGAACTGACAACACACTTACTGTTTCTCTCAGTGACTGTTTGACTCTGTAATTTTGATTCCTGGTCCAACATTGGTCTCTCTTTTTATCTATATTTTCATAATACTGTAGCTGCTTTTCAGAACTACCCAGATGTCACAGAAGCAACTAGTAGTCTCCAGATGCTACCTTGTAGGACTTAAGATGAACACCGTAAATGAAAATAAACAAAACCAAAATTATTGCTATTGAACAATAAGCAAAACGTTTGTGAATTCCGTATCTCATTTATTTGAAAATTCTAAGAGAATTATCTGCAATAAAGAAATTGCCAAATTTCAAAGTGCTGAAATATAAGCTATTTAAACACATCTTGCTTGTAAAATAATAAGATTATGCTCAATTGCAATAATAAAGACAGTAAGGACTCTGCATTCTTGGGAGATTTATATGTGCCAGGAACTATGCTTACCTTCTGGTACCTGATCCTATGTAGTCCTCACAGGACAGGTAGTGGTAACCATAATTCTCATTGTAAAGATACTGTAACTGAAACAAAGTTAAGTTAAAAAGTATGTCCTGTCTTCTAGGTTTCAAAGCTAGGAACATATGGGTGTTTAATTATCACTTTTATTTAATAGATGATTGAATAAGTGAAATTCTTGAGTATGCCTGAAATAAACGGTTTGAAGGGGCAAGTGTTAGCGTGTATCCCTGAGAAAATTCTGGGGGTCCTGAATGCTACACGATTGAATCTTTTCTAATCGTCAGATGGTGTACTTACAAGGTTTTCAAGCAATAAAGTGACACTCTCAACAGTGTTTAATGGATAACCGGAGAGCATCATAGTGTATATCCTGAAACAAAGAGAAACTTAAGACAGGGGAGTCAACTGGGAAAGTTTTGCAAAAATCAACATGACAGTAAAAGGTCTGAACGGCACTGGCAGCAGCAAGACTAGAAAGGGTAAGATTAATGTGAGAATCTTGCACAGTGGTGTTCATTTCCAGAGCTGGATAACCCTTTAGACACATCAACTAAGGGAGACGAAGGGGTTAACAGCACTAAAGCTGCCTTTTGTGTAAAACGCATTTCAAGATATTCCTTTGCTTTAGGGCCACAGTTTTGAATATTAATTGTATTTGTTCTACTGTAAGGCATTTGCTTATCTGGCAAGAAAATACTCAAATGCCTGTAAACTCTTGATTTGGCTGGGGCCAACTTACTTTTTTACATTAACTTATAATTTAAAATATTATCTTTTGCAGAAATAAGTCTTTATAATTATAGTGCTACACAGATATTAGCTATTACTTTTGCCACAATATAGTCCTGGCCCGGTGAATATTCTGACAAAATTCACTCAATAAAGAACCGTTAAAATGAACAAGAGAGGGAATCTCATCAGGTATGCAAAAGTAACTCTCTGAGAAAGGCAGACGCTTGAGTTTTCTTTTATTCCTGGGAAGCAGTTTGAAAAAGTCGCTTCCATTTTCCTGCTCAGCATGTGACCCACCAGAAGTGCATTATGTTGTTTGGGTAATATGAAGGATATTTGCACCAACCCACTAATAGACGTTAACTATATTTGAAAATTGAGTCGGGTAAAATGGGGAAGGAAGGAAAAAAAAGAGGCAGTTCTTTAGTGGCTCAAGATTGCAAGGATTTGTCTTATGTAGGTGCAAAATCTGCTTTATCTCACTCTCTTTCGTTGGAATGAGAACAGTAGGAGATGCGTCCCCCTCCGCTCTGACATATCGTGGCAGATGTTCACCTGAGTGCACTCCAGGTGAGAAACTTAACCACCTGCAGCCTGGGTAAGTGGCAGAACACCCAGCTGAGAATTACAACTGCTTCTCTGTCTGAGGGGACCACTGCCTACATATCAATTCTGAAGCAGATTAGCAAAACAGAAGCCTGAGTCTAAACAGAAACCTGTGTCTAATAGGTAGCTATCCAAATTAAAGAATCTTTTTTTTTTTCCTGGAAATAATAAAATTCTGTAATCCACAGCCTGAACTCAGATTCTTTGTGTTTAAGTGCTGTGCTTTTTTTTTATTAAAAACAACAACAAAAAAATCTGTGTTTCTAGACCCATGGTGATGCTGTGGGGCAGGAAGAGGATGCAAGGCTTCTAGAGCTGATTGCTTCTGGAGCTGATTGTTTCTAGAGCAAATTGCTCCTTAGAGCTAATTGTTTTTGCCTTCCATCGACAGCTCTGTGCTTTTAGTTGTACCTTAATATTTGTGAGCTGTAAACTGAGGAAAGCAAAACAAGATTATTTATAGTCATTTTGTTTGCAAGATGCTCTGATTCTGACTTATGTATTAACTAATTATTTGCTGTTATCTTATTGAGGGCTTGGCACTTAATGCAAGATGGAAAAGGATGCTAGACACAGAAAAGGTGCTAATTATATAATTGTGGAATTACAACAATTGAATGAGTATTATACAAGGTTAGCAAGGGATTAAAAAGGTGTTACTTCCTGAAATATCCCATTTTCTCCCTGCCCCTACCCAGTAGTCACACACAGACACACACTCACTTGCCATGGCTCTATCTTGATCAGAAGAGGAATAAGTCTTAAGAGCAACAAGACCACTATAAAGCCATAAAATCATCTTATTCTAAGGTATGAACAATTAATTATTTATTGCACAGCCTGGAGGAATACCAACAGAATCCAGACACAATTACTACCATCAAGGTGCTTCCAGACCAGAAAGATAAAAATATGTGAATAGTGCCAGAGAGGATAAGTCATGCCATGAAATCATGTCTTTTAAAAAATCTATTTCATTATGTTACAGTATCAGAATAAATGAGTTCCATTGCCTTGTCAAATACAATTCTTCTTTTGTAGTTAGTTGGTATTCAGTGGATTCTAATTTACTTGCAAATGAGTCAACGTGGCCATATTTGCCAGAAGAAGGAATAGAAGAAATCAGAGAATTTTGGTTACTTGTGCAGTTTATAAGTGACTGAGCCCAACTTTAAACTCTATGCCTGTAACCCCTCCACACGTGGTCTCAGACCCAGCTGTACCAAGAGTTAGCATATATCACAGAGCATATCTGCCATTGCTACTTTCAAATACTTCCAATTACTACTCCACATATTCAAACATGAAAACAACATGGCATTTGCTGAAATCTTTTTTTTTAAATTTTTTTAATGTTTATTTATTTTTGAGACAGAGAGAGACAGAGCATGAATGGGGGAGAGTCAGAGAGAAGGAGACACAGAATCTGAAGCAGGCTCCAGGCTCTGAGCTGTCAGCACAGAGCCTGACGCGGGGCTTGAACTCACGGACCATGAGATCATGACCTGAGCCTAAGTCAGATGCTTAACCGACTGAGACACCCAGGCGCCCCAAAATCTTCTAATAGAATACCAGCAATACTTACTTAGATTGTTGTTCCTTTAGAAAATGTAGTGCAATTAAGGCCATTAAGCAGACAGACTAGTCCAAGTAGCCAACCACCCTGAGTGCTTCTCCTATTGAGTTTATAATAAAATCAGAATCACTTAACTAAACTCCAACATGCTTGGACATTTTTACATAAAGAAAATGTAATTAGGACAGACTTCCTAACAGCCTGTTAGATAAAAGATTTGAGAGTATAGACCTTCTATACAATCTTTAGTGCATATCAATTTTTTTTTCTTATTTACCATCTGGTGAACTGTAAAGAAGAGGAAAAAAAATGAAAATTTTAATGAACCCAACAAGCGCTGGACTTCTGTAATGTTGCATAGGTGGAATATATCGGTTGGTATTAAGCTGGGACACTTTCTGAAACATAATCCTTTGAATATGCATGAGTTTCACAAAGGAGGATAAAGGCTTTGTTAGAAACAATACACCTTGAAAATTTATCTAATTGTGATTTTAATAAACACAAAAGAGTTTAAGCAATTAATTTAGGTATAATAGTGAGTCTGCTGTAAGAAAATAACTGGTAGTTTAAAAGACTTTACCTAAGGTTACCCGGTTCTAAGCATTGCATAATGAATCAAACACCTTTAAAGGAAAACTGTGATTTCCAAACTAAAAACTAAGGCATCTTCAGCTTGGACTGAAACTATAATAAAGAAAATTTGGAATAAAATTTAACAGAAGATCGAGGGATAAAAGTATAGAATATTATAGGACAAACAAATATTCAGACTGCTAACTTCATTCATCAATATATATATATATATATATGTATATATATATATGTATATATATATACACATATACATATATACACATATATATACATATACATATATATACATACACATACACATACATATATATGATATAGGCAGCACAGCTATCTTCTCAGGAGTTCCAATGGACTGTTTTTCAAATACTGTAAAAATAACTGTACTGTAAAAATAACACTATTTTTGGCATTAATAATGCTAAATGCTACTTTCTGCACTTATTGAGCATTTACTATATGTCAGGCAATTGTGCTCAGAGATGTGAGCACATTAAATCTAAATGACACCATAGAGTGGATATTCTGATTTTATAGCTTTATAGGTTTCAGAGATTTAATTTCTCAAAGTATTAAACCAGTAGATGGTGACACCAGTAACTGAGATTGGTTCTGACCTACTCCAAATAACATGCTGTTATTCACAATACTGCCTATCACAGCCTTATTATTAGATTGTGTTTTGGGTTTCCCTGCTGGAAGGAATTATTTGGTGTTGGCCTCTACCATCAGGGGAAGCTCAACTTGTTTTTCTGACCTACTAAATCACCTTGTACATGGAGGAATGAGGGAGATAAAGATCCACCCAAATCCCCCAGTGTATCTTCAGGCCATTCTTGAACTCCCTGGGGCTCTGAGATAAAGACCTCCTTGTCCACTCTGCCCTTGTATCCGCTAGGCCAACACTTAGACTTTCTTTAATGGGGTAATGTAAAGAATGAGACTGAAAATACAAACCTTCTGTGTGGAATAGGCTCTGGTTTAAAATTCAGGTCACCGGAGTTCTAATCCCAGACTAATAAATATGTGATCTTGAATATGTCAGTGCTTTCTCAGTCTTCAGTGGTGTTCTGCAGAAGGCTTTCCGGAGCTCTTTTGTGTGGTTTGTGTCATCTGTTCCCAACTCTGCATCATTGATTCATGTGGGTGGCTCAGGATCTTCCATCTTGGGAGTGTTTGCATTGCAGAAATTGCCGAGTGATACAAATCAGAGTCTACCTTCCCCTGTTCAACCAGTTGATAAATGTTTGTAGGCAGGTCTCTTGTCCATGTCCTTGTTAGAAAGGGATTTGCATATTAGAGGTGGTAATCAATTTACAAGTCTAAGGTAAACTCCGTTTTCTTGGTATTGGCCACCAGATTCAAATAAGAAATGCAATTAAATTATAAAATCTGCTAAAAGAGGAGATGTGTCTTCTCCATCTCCCACGATTGAGGTTTGCTTTAGAGGCCTTCATTGCTCTTATAGCTGGGAGGTAGTTATCATAAAGCTAATGATACAACCACAGTTCTATGGTAAAAACATTTTCTGCATATTGTTCTGTTGCTGCTAAAATCATTGGCATGATTTTCTGCTGATGTGTAACCAAAATGACGTTCCTTCCCTTCTTCTTCTCAAGAGTATAAGAAGCTGACCCGAATTACCATTTAAACATCTATATGTATTCTGTACTTAAACAAATTTGTCAAATGGTAAAAGTGTCCATTATCTACCCCCTGTAGTCTGTAAACTGCTACCCAAACACAGTCCCATCACGGCAACATCAGAGAAACTTTAGTTCAGATTCTGACTCATACCACTTACTATTGGTTTGGTTTTGGAGAAGTTAATTAACATCTATAAACCTCAGTTTATTACTTATCCACAGCATAAAAATGGTGATATCGACTCCCCATGTATTTGGGGAATATTAAGTAAGTCATTTCTTAAATATACTTAGCAAAATCTGCTATGCTAAAACTGTTTATTATTATTACCATTGCTATTATTATTAATTTATTTGTTAGAAAATGCTTCTTTTTAACATTTCATCAAAATATATTTATAGTAAAGGAGGATTTATGGGGGTGGAAATGGCCAAGGGAGTTTACAACATACATGGTTAATATCCAATGTCAGATTTTTACCTGGTTTTATTTTCTCTTCTAATCTCAATATTACACCAAACCTTCAGTAAAAAAATTTAATCTACAACAATTTGTATTAATACTGCCTTGGAAAATAAGGGAAGATGTTTTTGTTTGTGTGGTTTTGTTCGTGTGTGTGTGTGTGTGTGTGTGTGTGTGTGTATGGTGTTGTGGGCAGAAAGTGGATAGCAGCCACTACAAGGTGAGCCAATGATCATGGTCATATAAGAAGATACTTTGAAAATACACTATCCGCATGGAGCGATCCTTAGAAACCTTCGTTACCAGGTAGACTTCTAACTGTAAACAGCATGGAATTTTGAGTCATTTTAATTGAACATTAAAGCAAATAATGATTCCAGAGAGCTGGAATACTTGGGGTTACCGATGCAAGGCCACATTGGTTAAAAATCTGTCCATACACAAATATGTTAGAATCTTACAGTCAATACAGCTGACACCCCACCTCATGTGAATAAGACAGCATAGATTCTTTTCAGATTATAGACTTCAAACTGGGGAAAGAAGGAAGGGAAGTTAGAGCAATCAAGGACTGACTTCATAATTTTGCTGAGTTCATTCACCCTGTTCTTTTTCTTAATATTGTTTGACCATTTGCTATTTTCTTTTTTCTCCCAGTCCTGAAGTGGGGCAACATTTCTTGATTATTTATTTCTCTGGCAAATGTCAAAGGGACATAATGACCTAGATGACCACAGTGGGCCTAGGTAGGAGGTTGGGTGCTTTTGGGTAAGGCAAAGATAATTATAGAAGCTTAATGATTTGTTCAGGTTGTAAATGTGGGGGATGCACTTCGTTGACCTTGCTATTTTATTTTGGATTTGAAAATAATGAATAATTTGTTTTAGGCCATTCAAAGGGTTTAAATGTCAGATCCAAGACTTTGACCCTGTCATTTTTAAGTGCCTGGTTAGATAGAATAATCATTGCTAAGGCCAATGGACACTTTTCTTAAATTAAAAGGTTTCAAAATATGTTCAAACTTGATAATATTTCCATAATTGTTGTGTGAAAAAAGTTTAAATAATTATTGCTTTAATAAATGTTAAAGATGAAATTGACATGTGTATTCTTATGCAAAATGAACACTATGGCAAATTTTGTCTTATGTCACTTTTAATGGAGTCCTCTGTTGAAAAAAATGTAATTGTGATTACATAAATACTCTGGTTGCAAAGGTATTGCATTTATCCATATTTGTTTCATGTCATTGGATTAAAATATTTCCTTACTGTTAATTTTTTTTATTATTCATTCAGTCCACTTAAAGAAAGGATTTGAAGTGACTCAAAATGTAAAAGGAAAAAAAAAAGTAAAATCAGGCCTTTGAAATAATGATAAAAGAGGTTAAAGAACACGATTGGAAAGCAGGGAAACTGAGGGCCATAATTATACCAGAAACTTTTTCTAAGGATGATTACAGCTAAGAAATTAACACAATATTTATGACAGCCAAAGCAAAAAGGGAAATGGGATGATTCTTGTATTTTATTCTTGTATTAAGCAAAACAAAACAAAGACCAGCTTTTCAAATAAGATTTCCATGTTCTGAGCTCTAAGACTTTATATTACACATATTCTTATATAAGGTATATGGCAGTTAATGTTAACATCCCATCAAGATCCCTTTTATCAAGCTGGCACACCCATCCCAGAGCTTCTGATACCTGCATTTGTCTGAGAGACTTCCTTTGGCTGATAAGAATCATGTAGCCCAGAAAGTCATGGGAGGTGTTATGGTAACTTCTTCTTGGAATCTTCCATAAAAAATAACAGGCTGATATAATATGTAATATTCCAGCCCCCTGCTTCTTAGTGGGGATTTTGTGGAAAAATTCATGACCCAGAATCCCCTGTGAGACCAGTCTGAGGCTCATCTTATGCTGAAACTCCATGTTTGCCCACCTTTTTCCCCTTGCCCAGTCCTATTTCCCTTACTTTCCCGACAGGTTCCTCTTGAGAATATTCCCTCAACAAGTCATTTGTTAAAGAACCCTCCTAAGACAAGGCAAAATAAATTAAAAAAAAAAAAATAGAGGTAAGTCATTTTCAATAAAATGTTGCTTACAAAATTGAGAGAAGGATTTTCTTTCAATTGTTATTTCTCAAGTCTTCCCTTAATAAAACCTGAGGAAATAATATTAATTCATAATTTATCAAAGTCCTGGTACCAAATATCCTTCATCTTGTTTCTAATGCTTTCTTAGATTTGCTTTACTTGCATTTATTTATTTATTTATTTATTTATTCATTCATTCATTCACTTATTTATTGTAGTCCTCACATGATATTTTCTGGCTTTGACCAAAGAGAAGATTGATTAGCATTTAATCAGAATGAAGATAGTCTGAATATAGAAATCCAATAAACCTGAAAAAAGAACCAGGGTAAGACAGTTTATTAGTCAGAGTTTGAAGCAGACAGGGGATTTTGAGGGAAAATAAGCACAAGGAGATCTCTAAACCTGTTTTTAATCTCAGGAATCCCCTCCAGATGGCACATGACTTTCAGCAAGGAAAATAATCTCGGTGTATTTCATTTTCTCCATCATTAAACCAGGTGATAATAACACTTGCCTGCTTGGATTGTAGGAAAGATTAAAATATAACATATTTAGGGTCTTTCCTAGTGGTAAAGTGGTAAATGGCTGATTAATAGATATCAGTTTAATTATTTCCTCAAATGCCACGTCTTCAACTAAAGACATGTAATATTCAAGAACATAGGGGCCATCACTAAAAGGGTTTCTGAGATAGAAAAAAATCTATATGTGTCTCAGAGAAAAGAAAAATAACACACGGGGAGGGGAGGGAGAGGGAGGGAGAGAGAAAGAGACATTAGGTAGAGAATGAGTTTGTAATGGTTCTTGATTATATTTAAGGATTCAGAAATAATAGAAGAACTAAACCAATAAGGTAACTATTATCTGGTAAACACGTTCCACACAAAGAGAAGCAACAGTAGGGATGAAGGGAGAAAATCATGTTTTCTACCAATAAAACATAGCACAGGGAACATAGAAACTTCACTCATGTGGCCCTGTAAAATGCATGCTTGTGGTCTTAACAATTAGCTGTTTCCTAAGTTAACAATTAAAACAATTCTCTGATGAGCTATTTTGAGTGAGAGAGTTGGTAAGGTATTTGTTTAACAAATGAAAATACTTATATCTAGTTCTGAGTAAAAAGGTTAGAATAAAGGAACCTGAGTAGTTTGATATTGAAGGGAAAGCCATTCATTGTCTGGCTTTGAATTTAAGCCATAGCAGTGGCCCAGACAGTGATGTGGGTAAAAAGAACTAGGGATTCAACACTTCCCAGAGTGTGTCTCTTGAGATGTTTTTTTTTTAAGAAAAGAGGACTCCCTGATGAAACCCTTGGAAATACACAACACTGTTGATTTGGAGGTTTGCAATACATGTTCAAATGCATGTTAGCATTTTTAAGGCTTTGAAAAAAAAACAAACCTGTATTAAAGATAAATTTTAATTGGAGTTTTTTGTGTGTTTTAGTTTGTAGTTTGGGGTGAAAATGCATATAACCATCAGTCTCAGAATGATAGTGATAACAGGTTACTTCTTTCTTCACTGCCTTCTTCATTATGTGCCCAAGATTTTTGAGAACTTAGAAAGAATTCAGCCTGGCTCATTTCACTGTTAGGATAGAATGTGTAGGTACATAGGTGCTGAACGGAGCCTTCATGGAAAGTAGAGCTTGAAGGAGGGAAATGGGTAAATCCCCATCTCCCACATCAGCCTGAGTGTTTGTTAGATGTTGGCAGCTACTGTTATAAAGGCTGGTAGTTCTCTTCACTAAAGTTCAAAAGCTTGGTAACTGACTAGTTAGGCTCTTTCAGTTTCCTCCCTCCACACTAAAGGTGTGTTTGCTGCCTTAGCATAATGATAGTGTCAGGTTTTATATCCGTTGTCCTCAAAATTATGCTAAGGGGATGCTTGTTGCCCCGGATCCATAATTATGAGTGCTGGAACTCTCACTGTAGGATCAGTCCGAGAACCACTGGCAGTGAGTTGAATGTCTCTGGTGGAACATAGAGGACTCCTCAGTCACATGGTGAGGGTTACACTCCCCAGTGGAAGTCATGGTCTATCTACCAAGCTCAGAAGAGCTGAGCATGCCAACAGGGTGACTCCTGAATGGTAGGCTGAAGGTGGTGGCAGAAGCTAAGAGCTTCTTTGCCCTGCCATATTGAAGACCTTTGAGTGACAGTTGAAGGGAAATGTTACCATTGCTCAGAAGGGCTTCATGCACAAAAGGCTAAACTCTAAATATTATAGCTCTTCTTCCTCAGCAATTGGGGTTTGCATATAAAGCTACTTTTTTTTAGATTAAAAAAATTTTTAATGTTTATTTTTGAGACAGAGACAGAGTGCAAGCAGGGCAGGGGCAGAGAGAGAGAGGGAGACACAGAATCCAAAGCAGGCTCCAGGCTCTGAGCTATCAGCACAGAGCCCAACGGGGGCTCGAACTCACGAACCGTGAGATCATGACCAGAGATGAAGTGAGACACTTAACCAACTGAGCCTCCCAGGTGCCCCTAACGCTACTTTTTTTTAAGTGCCACCTAGCCTGGAGAGCCCTACCTCAGTCCTCATTTGAAAATCAACTATCTCCCAGACCCCAAACACCCCCTTCCCAAACACCACACACATGTCCACACCCCTTTATTGCTCCCTGATGACCAGGTTCTGCAAGGTTAGAATCATCCTTTTGTTTTGTTCTTTGCTTATCACCTAAATATTTTTTTTGACACTGTTGTCTTAGGTGGGTGAAGACAACTAAACTTGTACTTAAATATCTAAGAAAAGCCAATTACCTTTTTATTTGCAAAAACAGGAAATCTATTTCAAGGTTATTTTCTGTCCGTGCCCATCTGTGAAGCCTCAACAACTCCTCTAGCTAAAAGAGAGAGAGAGAAAAAAAAACAATTTAATCTAGCATATCTTCTATTAGGACCCCCCCAGATTAGGGTTTGATTATATATAAACTACAGTTTTCCAAACTTATTTTGGACCTTTTAATATCCCCTCAAAATGGGGTTCTGCAGAGCATAATCTTTCAAGTGCTTGACTGCAATATGCATTATTTGGTATTTGCATCTTATAAAACTATGTAAAGTAGAAAAATGAGTAGCAGATAACTAAACTTTCCCATGCCTCATTTCCTCCATCTCCTAAATTGAATTAATAGAACCTGTCATTTTTCTTTCCGTCTGTGACCTTGGGGAGTTTCAAGTAGAAAAGGCCTTTAAAAAAGTTTTCATATTTTGTATATTTTGTTAGTCTTTCAGACAGGCAAGTAAGGTAAAAGAAACAATGTATTTTATGTATAAAGCTTTCTTTAATCCTTATTGAATCCTGAATGATTGTTCAGACAGCTTTCCATAAGCATGATTTTGTCAAGGAAACTGAGGCAGAGGGTATTTGTATGCTCAATCCAAACTCACAGTCATTAGAGAGTGAGTTGATACAAAAAAATGTGATAATTTCCTGCCTACTGTTGAATGCCAAGTGTCAGTGTAATTTGAAGTGTCTAAAAATAAAAACAAAAATGAAATAAAACACATTTGTTAAGGAAATGTTTTAAAAAATTGTGTTGCTTATCTAGTTTTACCCATTCAAATAGCAGGATTGTGACAACAAAACATTTCTTTCTCCACATACCTACAAATCTTAGTGAATCTGAATCTTAAAATCACTCTCTTATTACCTCAGGTATGAAGGCTTACATCGTGGATCTGTGTTGCCTCAGTACACAATCTGTCTCTCTGAGTTTCTGGAGGTTTGTAACTACACTCTCCCTAATTCCCTCTCCTTACAGATTCATCAAGTTCTACTCAGAACAGTTGTAACCCAGGCGTTAAAGGAAAGGCATGGGTAGACTGGGCTGAATAGATGACCCAGGCTATAGCACTGACTTATTAAGTTTTAGGAATATGCAAACAGTCTGATCCATTTCATTATCTTTTTTTAAATTTTTTTTTACATTTATTTATTTTTGATAGAGAGACAAAGCGCAAGTCAGGGAGGGGCACAGAGAGAAGGAGACACAGAATCTGAATCAAGCTCCAGGCTCCGAGCTGTCAGCACAGAGCCCAATGTGGGGCTCAAACTCACAAACTGCAAGATCATGACCAGAGCCGAAGTGAGATGCTTAATCGACTGAGCCACCCAGGCACCCCCCCCCCGCCTTTTTAAATGTGTTTACTTATTTTTGAGAGACAGAGTATGAGTAGGGTAAGGTCAGAGAGAGAGAGAGAGGGAGACACAGAATCCAAAGCAGGCTCCAGGCCCTGAGCTGTCAGAACAGAGCCTGACATGGGGCTGGAACACATGAGCCATGAAATCATGACCTGAGCTAATGTTGGATCGTTAACTGACTGAGCCACCCAGACGCCCCCATTTCGTTGTCTTTAATATGGTGATATTAGATTCCTTTCTCGCATGTCTCTATGTATGTGCTCTATTGATCTTGGGAGAACCATGGGAGATATAAGCAGGGCTCCTCTTCTTGCTTAAGTGTTCAGCAGTAACATGTTTGGGAGACTTTGATTTGGTCAAAAAAAAAAAAAAAAGACCATAGTTTTGTTAGCTATTAAATTAAACAATAATACGAGATCATAGTAAAGAGGTTGGGGTTCAAGTCAGTGCCTGGAGGAGAGAAGGACAAAATGGGTTTCCTGGATTGTGATGAATAAACCAAGGCAAATAAAACTACAGAAGGAGGAAGGTGATGGAGGGTAGGTAGCTGTTTATTTTGCAAACACTCTTTTCAACCAGGAATGTTTTATCTCATCATTAAGATAGGGATCCAACCTACTGATTGTCTGGTCTTGATAAAAAAAAATATTCAAGTGCTGGGTTGAGGTGAAGTTCGTGGTACCTATAATTATGTAGAATTTAAGCAGTTAGACATTTATTCTTATCGTTATTAGCAGTGAGTTTTGTACTTGCATTCATTGCAATATGTACAATTATCAAAATAGGGTTTGTGAATAAAAGAACTATTTCTTTTCATATTGGATTTTTGCTACTCGATTTTTTAATACTCTGTAAGGCTGTGTTGTTGATAAGGAATAAAGGGTAAGATATTCAAATGATTGATTAAACTGAAGTTTCATTATTGCAAAAGCTTTTTACTTTTTTTTTTTTTTTCATTGTCTTTCTTGGCTCTTTTGTATTGAGGAGCACAAGTTAGTCTGTGTAATCGAAATGAGGAGCTAGGGTGCTTGGCAGCTCAGTTGGTTAAGCGACTGACTTCAGCTCAGGTCATGATCTCATGGCTTGTGGGTTTGAGCCCCATGTCGGGCTGTGTGCTGACAGCTTGGAACCTGGAGCCTGCTTCAGATTCTGTGTCTCCCTCTGTCTCTGCCCCTCCCCTGCTTGTGCTCTGTCTCTCTCTGTCTCTCAGAAATAAATAGACGTTAAAATTTTTTAAGTAATAATAAAAAAACAATAAATGAGGAGCACAAGTAGTTTCCTGTGTCTATTCAAGATATAGTGACTACCTTATAGGTAGCTCATGCATTCCAGTTAATAAAGGTCCTAGGACAATACAAGTATCGTGTCTTTGGAATTATTAATTTTTAGTCTGTATTTTATTTTTTCTTGTGATGTAAGCTTAAGCACTTATAACTCTCTAGTATTCAAGGCACCCATGTTAAAGACCTTTGTTTTCCAACATCTCCAAAATGAAGTTCCTATTATCACCCACAGTTTACACTTTTCTATTAAAACACAGACATGAGGAGTGCCTGGGTGCTTTAGTCAGTTAAACATCCAACATGGTTTCAGCTCAGGTCATGACCTAGCAGTTCATGGGATAGAGCCCCTCATTGGGCTCTGTGTTGACAGTGCAGAGCCTGATTGGGATTCTCTCTCTCTCTCTCTCTCTCCCTCCCTCTGCCCTCCACTGCTCACAATCTCTCTCTAAAATAAGTAAGTGTTTTAAAAAATAATAAAGTTAAAAAAAACAACAGAGATATGAAAGCCTATACATCAGTATATCTTGCTCTGAAATAAGCCTTGCCATTGGGATGTAGGGCCAGGTGGAATAGGAGAAATCCTTAAACAGCTGTTTTCATTCCAATTATTACTTTCCTTTTTATTCCCAACATCATGTTGATTAAATCTAACATAACACCTCTTGGTTGAACTTGCTTTATTCTGGTCTATCCTCAGCTATTTTGAACCTGAATCTAAATTTGGACTCATTCCCACAAACTTGACATTAAAAGTGTCTGGAATGAACTCTACATGTCTCCTTTTACCATTCTTTAGTTGAGATTTTACAAATCTACCTAGATCTTATCCTTTACAAATGAGCCTTACTCTACAGGGCATGAGCAGGAGAAATAAGTAGGGACAAGACTCAGAACATCTTCATACATCTTCCTAATGGAGCACCTCATAAAAAAGTGGTCACAGGGTTTGGATGTCACAATAGACCAAACTGCTACTGTGATGAATAAGGGTTTCCCGCTGTGAAAACAGTTTCAGGAGACATCTGTGTTCCTGCACCCTCAGTGTTCCTCCTAAATGTAGCATGCTTGACGCGATATCCCCTTTCCCACCCACTTTTGAGAATCGAGAGGCTTAATCTTAGAATAATTATCTAGACTTATTTTTCAACAAGTGGAATCCTGGTTCCATGAATGGAATAGAGGGATGCTTACTCATCCTTTTTTTAAGTTGTTTTTTTCCTCTCATCAAAGAATCAAGGTCTGTGTCCGCTGAGTTTTCCAAGGACACTTCCAAACATGGTCCCAATCTACCACCTTTACCCCAAAACACACCTCTATTCACACTGTTTTGCAAGGCATATAAATGCGTGTTCCTTGGGCCTAGATCTCTAATGAAACGGAAGAATGTTTGAGAGGAAAGACCACAGGAGGCATATCTTTCTAATTTTCTGCAGCATTATATACATAGTAAACCCTCATCACATTATTATCCAAATGAATTTAAGAAAAAAAAAATCACTTTTACTTTAGGTTTCCAAATTAGATTTGCAATTGTCACCTAAACTATACTTCCTACTGGAAAACGTTACATTTTCTTTTCTTTTTCAGAAAACAATTAGTCATTAAGAATATCAAACTCCCAAGGGCAGGAAAAAATTATTTAAACCTCACCACATGTGGTTTGAAACAGGATTTTCTAACTGGGGAGACTAATCAAGCACATTGAATGCTCTAAATGTATTTTCTATTAAACAGGGACTGCTGTAAGGCCAACTGCTTCACACCCGTGTCTTTAGACTCATTAATTAACTAGCTGCTGTGAGAAATTCACTCTAAAGAAATAAGTTAACTCAACATAATCCAGAAATGAATCCTGTTAGGACCACAGTCGTGTATTCTCACCACATGTCCACATTGTGAAATGGCCATAGAAGTGTAAAACTAGTGTTTTGTGAAATTAAAAAAAAAAAAAAAAAAATATATATATATATATATATATGTAAGTATGAGTATCTTTTGTGATGCTTACTTCATCTAACATGGAGTTTACCTTTTTGATTTAATTCAATTCAGTTCTTGGTTCAATCAAATTTTGCAAGTTGTTTTCCTTACTTTAAGCAGATGATTAAGTCATTTAAAACATTGGAACCAACTAGGCAATATGAATTTCAGTGAGTGATGTGAAAGAAAAATACTGATTGTGCCTGAGATTGCCTGTATATTTCTTCTTGTGGAATATTTCAGTCCTTGCCTTGTTTCCCTACCTTATAGATCTTACAGATTCATAATTAGCATACGAAATGAACATACCTTCTCACATAACATACACGTGAAAACCAATTCTTGTGTCAAATAGGATCAGAATAGAATATTCAGCAATAGTCTCTGCCTTACCATCTAGAACTGGAAACTAAGTCGCTATGCTACGTGCTCGCAGACAGCACTGGGAGACATTGCCTCTGGGGTGGGTCTTCGTGCTTCTCTCTCAAGTCAAGAGCACCTTTTTTCTCTCTTTCCTCATCGTCCATATGATTATAATCTGTACTGTTCTTGACCCTGGCACCACTCTAACCCAGAGTTCTCTTACCTATAACTTTGGTAGCTGAGATTTTGGTAGCTTTTATTACAACAAGTTTAATCACACTACAGTGTGTGTGGGTGGGGTGGGGAGATGAGTATGGGTGGGTACACATGGAGGTGAGGAGATCAGAGATTTAAATGGACTCTTCTTTGTCTAGCCATTTCTGGATTCCCCCTGTAAGGGAATCGGAGACTATGTCCTAGAAGTTGTTTTAAATGTTTATTTATTTTTGACAGAGAGAGAGAGAGAGAGCATGAGCAGGGGAGGGGCAGAGAGAGAAGGAGACACAGAATCCGAAGCAGGCTCCAGGCTCTGAGCTGTCAGCACAGAGCCTGACGCGGGGCTTGAACTCACGAGCTGTGAGATCATGACCTGAGCCGAAGTCGGACGCTCAACCGACTGAGCCACCCAGGTGCCCCTGTCCTAGAAGTTTCTATTGGCGTATTCAGATGAGACCTCATGGCAATGTAGTATGCTCGATACTATATCCAGAAACTTGCACAGCTGCCAGTTGCATAGCTGCTTTTACTAGGTTTCCACCTTAGAATTTGCATAGGATATATCCATGAGAATAAATGTTGTAGCTAGTCTTGATATCCTGTTTCCTTTCCTTGGATCACTATTTCCAATACCGGGGCTTTTTAAAATCTTACTATTCAAGATGAAGAAAAATAGAGTCATAGCAGAACATATATATGCAATACCAGATGGGATGCACTTTCCAATATGGTAACTTTCTTTTCATTCTTTGTCCTCACACTGGCATTTAAGTCTCCTAGACACAGAGGTGTGAATCACCATCACCATGTGCTAACTGCCTGAGAAAAGTGTAAGCTGCTTCTACATACATTAACTCATTTACAGGAGACTGTACAAAGCATTATGTTAGGTGTTTTTGCATGGATTATCTCATTCATATGTAGACTACAAAGCACTTCTATAAGCAAGATGTCCCTAACTGTAGGAAATCTTGTTGTTCTGCCTCATCCATTCGTATTACATATGTCTGCATTACTCAGATGCCCCTCTTCTAAGATCAGGAAATGCTTCTTTGGAAGAATGGAGACTAAGGAATAGGAGTTGGAATGACAGAAGGACAGAAAGTATCTGGGACAGAGCAAAGAGTCAGAAAGCTTGAAAATAAATAGGGCCATAGAGGTGAGTGTTTTTGGCACTAGTATCTGATTTTATCTCAACGCTTTCCCAAATGTGATTAGCAAACTTGAGACTAATGCACTTATCAAAATAAAATGTCTCATTTATATGAGCAAGTCATGACAATTTATTCTTCATTATTGCTCATCTAAGAAGAGAGTATCACAGTCATATGATACATTCCACATGAATATCAGTATAACTCCTGATTTGATAGACATCTATACATACATGTGCATGCGTGTACACACACACACACACACACACACACACACATCTTCTTATTCAGGGATTTTTTTTAAGTTTATCAAAGAAATATTTTTTTAAGTTTATTTATTTTGAGACATAGAGAGAGCATGAGCAGGGGAGGGGGAGAGAGAGAGAGAGAGAGAGAGAGAGAGAGGGAGGATTCCAGGCAGGCTCTGTACTGTTGGTGTAGAGCTGATGTGGGGCTTGAACTTACAAACATGTGATTGTAACCTGAGCTGAAATCAAGAGCCAGTCACTTAACCAACTAAGCCACCCTGGCACCCCTTTTATGGAAATATTTTGATAGTAGGTTTTCTATAATTGAAGAGTGATAATGTTCCTTTTATTTGCCCCACATTCTTCAATGGTTCCCAATTGAAAATAGTATTCAAATTTCAAAATCAGGCCTACAGATCCTTCATGATCTCCTACTTTCATTCATCCAGCCTTTTCTCCTGATTCTACTCCTTTGTCCACATCTCATTTCAAACATGTGTATCAGGCAATGCTGAATACATTTCTATATAATTGAACATGTGAAGGTTTACTCCCTACCTCTACACTTTTTAATTATCTTCCCTGTACCTAAAATAATTTTTCCCTTCTCATCCAAGAAGAAAATTTCTACCTATCCTTCAAAATTCAATTCAAATGCTACATCTACTTTAAATCTAGTGGATACTTTCAAGAAGATCACATGCTCCCATTTTGCAATAGGTCTATTTTAACTAATTACCTAGTATATGCAGTGCTTTTAACATTTGCATATCTGCCTTCCCATTAAAACCTAATCCTGCATAATGGACACTGACTTTTAATCTTTGCATCTCTAGTGTCTGATACTATCTCTGTAATATCATAAGTGATTTATAATTTATTTGTTGTCTAAACAAATGAAGAATGATTGAAAGGATGAGTGGATAGATGGGTGGATGGATGGATGGATGGATAGATGGATGGGTAGATCATGGCTTTATACATATAAAACAGTGGGCTGGGGCACCTGGATGGCTCAGTAGGCTAAGCATCTGACTAGGCCTCAGGTCATGATATTATGGTTCATGAGTTCAAGCCCTGCTTCGGGCTCTGCACTGACAGTATGGAGCCTGCCTGGGATTCCCTCTCTCCCTCTCTCTCTGCCTCTCTCTCTCTTTCTCAAAATAAATTAATAAACTTTAAAACAGAACAATCAAACAAACAAACAAACAAACAAACAAACAAAAAAAACAAGTGGGCTTGTTTACCAGAAGAGTTTTGTAGATGGAATATGAGACTATTGCATTCATTACCAGGAATGGATAGACCTGTGGTATAGTTATAAATTTCTAAACTTGATCAGATTGTAAAAAATATAGATTTCAACATTATGGGAAAGAAGAAAAGACAGGGATAAGAAGTATGTTCTCTGTCACAGCAATCTCTTGCAACTAAATTTAATGCTAGACAATTCTATCATCCTAAAAAAGAAAGCTATTGGGCACTTATATTTTAACTTAAATTATATTAAACTATTATTGTTTTTTTCTATATTGGAACTGACAGCATATCTCTTCACTAAAAGTATTTTTTAAACAGCATGGTAAGAAGTGTGAAATAATATGTGTCTCTTTTCTTGGAATTGGTAATCTATCTGAAAATGTAATTAATACTGAAAATTATGGTAGGGATGTTCATGTTAAATAATGATAATGTACACTGCAATCAAGATTTTCTTCTTTTCTTTTTTTCTCTCAACAACAAAATTTTGTCTCATTGCCTCCTTGGGAAAAAAAAAAAACAGTGCACAGTGTTCATTTTCCTACAATTCTTAATTAATTTGCTTTGAAAAACCTTTTTAAAAAAAAACATTCTTGCTGTTTGCAATAATTATACACAAAAAATGCATGCGAAGGTCATTCTCCAACATCTGGAGATGGAAACAGAGATTCTTGTTAATTAGGATAACTTATATATGAAACAAAATGTACTTTGTAAGCAGGTATTTATTTGATGATAGTGTGGGAGCAGAGGAGGGGTAGAGAGGAGAAATGGGCAGGGTGTAAAAGCATGAGAGAAAAGGGGATGAAGAGGTCCTTAATCTGAATGGCTTACCAAAAAAGGCAATCTTCAATACCGTGGCTATGGACAGAGTGGGGGATGCTTTTTGAAAATGCTATCCTCCCAATGACTTTCCTCCAAGAGAGATGTGCTATGTCTGTGATAATAAGGCAGGTCCAGGAGATTTTTGGTCTGTTGTGGACTGTTGTGTTGACGTACAGAGCATCAGTCATTCCTTTTGCAGAAGATTCAAGGTATAACCTGAACCCACTAGTCCTCCTTCCTCAGTCAGTGAATTTGCTTGAAGGGCCTGAGGCAAGCCCAGATTCCCAGTCACTAACAGAAGTGTTTGTCACTCCGGGGGGTGCACTCTGCCTCCAGCCCAGCAGCTGTTGTTTAGTGATAGATCAGTGAAGCAAAACATTATGCAGTGATGAAAAATAGATCTTCAGCCACCGTTCTCATTTTTACCCCTTTGTTCTACATTAGCAGCCAACCTCTGGGATTCATTTAGCTGTAATCATTTGTTACTGAGGGGCAACTGTCTTTCAGACAATGATGGTGGAGTCACCTTTGAAACAAGTGCAAATGAGGAGAAATCATTTTCCGATATACCCTCTCAGGACTGCTTTTGATAAACCGGTGCTTGCTCAGAGAGGCTGCCCAGAATGTAGATTATATTCATCAATAACAAATGAGAAATTTTGACTTGTTTGCCTTTTTTTTTTTTTTAATTCTCTCTCCCCAGGAAGTTAATTGGTTTATCTTCTGGAATTTCTAATGAGATTTAATTCAGGAGATAAGGGATCTGGAATAAGACACAAGTGCCTGAAATTTCAAGGGGTTCTCTGTTAGGGAAGTACTAATATATTTTATGACATCTTATTTTATTTTGCTTTACTATATTTACTTCAGGGGGGAAATCTTGGTTAAAGCTTATGCAGTCTATTGAGAATACAAGCTTTGACTATAGTGTCTTAATTCCCTCAGGTGACTTGTTCGCAAATTTAATAGGAATATTTTCCCTTTGCTCATGCGACTCCCTAAAAAGTCCAAGATTTTGGTACCGTCTTTTAGATCTCAGTATGAGTAATTTCCAACTCAGCCTTGGAATGACGATCAATATTTTGCGATTTCTTTCACATAATTTAATCCATTAGATTTATTGGCAATGCCAATGCCAAACATCAACCCTTTAATAAAAATAAAGATTAATATTTAGGCAAGTAACCTCAAATCAACATATGTCTGAAGTACTTGTGTTGCCTGCATTGAACATTGATTTCTTTCTCCTGAAAAACTATCTTGCACAGTGGGGAACACTTACCCAAATCATAACTCCTTTTCCACATGAGTAGGAGGAAGTGCTTTGAAACAGGCATCAGGGAGCAGGGTCTCTTTGGATCTCAGCTCTGCCTCCACCTAACAATGCAAGCCTGGGTTATGAGGATCCTTTATATCTCACAAATGTGATCCATTTTTTACTCAAAACATCTCATGGAGTTAGTTAGAGCAGATGTTATTTTGTCCTAACTTGCTTTATTGTGTTTAAACATAAATATATATGGGTATATGTTTATTTATTAAATATCATTATATTTAATAATTTAATAAATATATTATATATTATATAACATTATTTATTATTAAATAATATATATACACATAGACAATTTTAAGTGTACAATTGGATGACCTTTAACAAATGTATACAGTGGTGTAACGACCACAGCAACCATGATATAGACATTATTTCCATCACCCCGAAACATCTCATCCTCCCCATTTGCATGATGTCTCATTCTTTCCCCCACCCTCCTGGGCCCTGACAAAGAGTGATCTTCTTTATGTCACTATAGTGTCACCCTCTTTAGAATTTCATGTAAGTGTAATCGTGCAGTATGTAGTATTTGTGTCTGGCTTCGTCCACTTAGTATAAATACCTTTGAGATTCATCCATCTCAGTAGTTTCTTTGTTTTATTGCTAATATACTTTTACGTGGATATTCCACTATGTTTTTGTCCATTCATCACTTGACTATACTTTGAGTGGTACCCAGGTTTTAGCAATTACAAGGAAAGCTGTTATGAATATAAGTATTCATAGGTTTTTGTGTCTTTGGGGTAACTACCTAGGCAACGGCACTGCTGGGTCATATGATAAGTAAATATTTCTAACTTTGCAATGAACAACCATACCATATTCTAAAGTTGCTGCACTGTTTTTGTTTTTATTCCTTCCAGTGATGTATGAGAGGCTCAGTTGTTCTGTGGTCTTGCCAAAACTTGATATTATAACTCTTTCATTTTAGACCTTCTAATGGCTATACATTACTGCTTCACCTTACCTTTTTTTTTTGCATTTCACACATGACTAATGATACTTTTCCTCTTTAATGGGTATATTTTCCCTTTAATATATTATGCTTTGATGAAACATTTTTTCAAACCATTTGCCCATTTTTTTAAAAAAATCAGGTGTTTTACTGTTATTGAGTTGTAAGAGTTTTTGTGTATTCTAAATACAAGTTCTTTATAGATATATGTTCTGTACTTTTTTCCTTCCTGTTTATGGTTTCAATTTTCATCTTTACTTTAGGTTTTTTTGAAGAACTACACTTTAAAGTTTTAATAAAATCAATTGAAGAATGAAGATGGTAGAGAAATAAGAGGACCCTAGGCTTTCTTTGTCCCCAGAACACAGCTGTATTGAGGTCAGGTCACTTGGAACACCCAGGGAATCAATCTGCAGAAGGATCTCTATGGTTGGAGGGAGACATTGTGACAGGTGCAAGGTATGTGGAAGTGAATTGTGGGAGAGAAAAATGGTGGTGCCATGGAGGGGAGGGAACTGGTTCCATGGAGAGACAAAAGGAAGAGAAAGAGAGAGGGGTTGAGAGAGTGTAGCATCAGGTTCACACAAGAGGAAAACCTCTCTGGACCATGGAGTGGGGAGTGAGAAGTACTGAGTGTCACAGGGTTTTCTGCAAACAGCCTGTGTAGGTCACACTCTGAGGTTTGTATGTGTGTGACTTTCTCCAGAGAAGAGCTGTGTCATGTGCTCCTGGTGAGGAGGGAGCTAGACCCAGAGTGCATAGTGTGGTGTAGGGATCTCAGGGGCACAATGGGAGAGAACATTTCCCTTCCTGTACTACTTTTGGAATACGGTATATTCCCTCCCCAAGGACAAAAGACCCTGTAGGCACCAGTAAAAGGCCTTTCATCAGTAGGGGACAAAGGTGCACCCAGAGGGCATATAACCATGTTACTGCTTTTAGTGGTGCTACTTAGCAAAATAGATTCCGTGCATCATGCTGGTGTCAGACTATTTTTCTGGGACAAGGGACATCGGATCCAGTGTGGAGAGGCTCTACTGTGGAGGAAGAGGGCAGGTCCACATGGTGCAGAGTTCTTTAAGGCTTCAAGTTTTGAATCCCAGCTGCACACCAAGGAAAAACACAGGAGAGCCGTGGTGCAAGCCGGGCTGCCTGTCCTTGCTATTCTGTGAGGGCTACATACACAGTGGGGATATGAGATCCCTTGTCCAGGGAGGAGAGATTGGGGTGGCACCATTTTCCCTCAATCACTGAAATGGTGGGACTTCAGAGACCAATACTGCAGCCCCCAGTGGAGGCAGGACCTGTTACACCAAACCCTGCCCCCCTGTGCCTGGCAACTGCTTATTTACTGAGCAAGACTGACTTTGAGCCAATGCAACAGGCCTCTCCTGCAGAAGAACAGCACAGCCAACATCCCACATGCACCAAGTATACTGAAGATCAAGTGCTTCAAAACAACACCTGCAGTTCTGGTGGAAATAGGACTAAGCTTACCTTTAGGGTTTTTTCTTTTCTTTCTTCTTCTTTTTTTTTTTTTTTTTCTTTTGGAATCAGGCTCATAGTTTCTTGCTTATTTGTTTCATTTCCTTTTCTCTCTCTCTCTTTCTCTCTCTCTCTCTTTTGGATCAGGCTTCTTTTTTTTCCCCTTTTTCCTCCCTTTGGAATCAACCTTATAGTTTTTTGATTATCTGTTTGTTTTTTTCATTCCCTTTTCTTTTCTCCTTTTTGGGAATCAGGCTCCCCCCCACCCCAGCCCGCACCTTTCTTCGAGGCTAATTTTAACAAACAAATCAAAGCACACCTAATTAAAGTCCCAAACAGTCCCCACTGCAAGCAAGGAGGAGCTCTCTAAACTGAGCACTGGGAAAGAGCAGCCAAAATGCCAACAGCAGAGTGCACACAGCATACACCAGAAACACTTTCTGAAGAACCAGGCCATAGACAGTGTATGACCCCCCCCTTTCTTTTTAAAATTTTTTAACATTTATTTCTTTTTGACAGACAGAGACAGAGCATGAGTGGGGGAGGGGCAGAGAGTGAGGGAGACACAGAATCCGCAGCAGGCTCCAGGCTCTGAGCTGTCAGCACAGAGTCTGATGCAGGACTCAAACTCACAAACCGTGAGATCATGACCTGAGCCAAAGTTGGAGGCTTAACTGACTGAACCACCCAGGTGTCCCATGACCCCTTTTTAATATAGCATTACTTTCAGGTGAAGAAACATAACAAGTTTTTAAAACATGCAAAAGACAAAAACTTAGCTAAAATGACAAGATGGAGGAATTTTCCCCAAAAGAAACGCCAAGAAGAAATCACAGCCAGAGACTTGCTCAAAACAGATATAAGAAATATAGCTGAACAAGAATTTAGAACAACAATCATTGGAGTACTAGCTGGGCTTGAGGAAAGCATACAAGACACTAGAGAAACCCTTTCTGCAGAGATCAAAGACCTAAAGACTAGTCAGGCTGAAATAAAAAAATACTATAACTGAGATGCAAAACTGACTGGTTACAGTCACAATGAGGATTGAAGAAGGAGAGAAGAGAATAAGTGATATAGAAGATGAAATTATGGAAAATAATGAAGTCTAAAAGAAGAGGGAAAGAAAACTATTAGATCACAATGAGAGACTTAAGGAATTTTGTGATTCCATTAAAACAATATCCATATCATAGGAGTACCAGAAGAAGAGTGGAAAAAGAGGGAAGAATGTTTATTTTAACAAATTATAGCTGAGAACTTCCCTAATCTGGGGAAGGAAGCAGACATTCAAGTGGAGGCACAGAGATCTCCCCTCAAAATCAACAAAAAGAGGTCAACACCATGACATATCATAGTGAAACTCGCAAAATAAGATAGAGAGGATTCTGAAAGCTGATAGGAACAAAAGGTCCTTAACCTACAATGGTAGACACATAAGGTTAGCAGCAGATCTGTCCACTGAAACTTGTCAGGCCAGAAGGGAGTGGCAGGAAATATTCAGTATGCTGAATGGGAAAATTATGTAGCCAAGAATTCTTTATCCAGCAAGGTTGTCACTCAGGATAGAAGGAGAGATAGAGTTTCCTAAACAGACAGAAACTAAAGGAGTCCATGATGACTAAACCAGCCCTGCAAGAAATTTTAAGGGGAGAAAAGAAGAAGAAGAAGAAGAAGAAGAAGAAGAAGAAGAAGACCAAAGCAACGAAGACTACAAAGGATGAGAGAACATCACCAGAAACACCAACTCTCCAGGTAACATAATGCCACTAAATTCATATCTTTCAATAATCACTCTGAATGTAAATGGACTAAATACTCTAATCAAAAGACATAGGATATCAGAATGGATAAAAAAACAAAATCCATCCACATGCTGCCTACAAGAGATTCATTTTAGACCTGAAGACACCAGCAGATTGAAAGTGAGGGGATGGAGAACCATCTATTATGCTAATGGATGTCAAAAAAAAAAAAAAAAAGAAAGAAAGAAAACAAGCCAGAGTAGCCATACTTATATCAGACAAATTAAGTTTTAAAACAAAGACTGTAAGGAAAGATAAAGAAGGGCATTATATCATAATTAATGGGTCTATCTATCAAGAAGACCTAACAGTTACAAATATTTATGCCCCCAACTTGAAAGAACCCAAATATAAATATCAATTAATTTCAAATAAAGAAAGTCATTCATAATAATACAATAATAATAGGGGACTTTTATATCACACTTACAACAATGGACAGATCATCTAAGCAGAAAATCAACAAGGAAACAAAGGCTATGAATGACACACTGGACTGGATGGACTTAACAGATATATTCAGAACATTTCATCCTAAAGCAGCAGAATACATATTCTTCTCGAGTGCATAAGGAACATTCTCCAGAATAGATCAGGTACTGGGTCACAAATCAGCCCTCGATAGGTACAAAATGATCAAAATCATATCATGTATATTTTCAGATTACAATGCTATAAAACTTGAAATCAAACACAAGAACAAAATTTGGAAAGCCCTCAATACATGGAGGTTAAAGAACATCCTACTAAAGAATGAATAGGTCAACCAAGGAATTAAAGAATAAATTAAAAAAAAAAATACATGGAATAAAATTAAAATGAAAACACAACAGTCCAAAACCTTGGGACAGCAAAGGCAGTCCCAAGAGGAAGGTATATTGTAATTCAGGTCGATCTTAAGAAGCAAGAAAGGTCCCAATTACACAAACTAACTTTACACCTAAAGAAGCTAGAAAGGAAACAGCAAATAGAGCCTAAAGCCAGCAGAAGGGAAATAATAAAGATAAGAGCAAAAATAAACAATAGAGAAACAAACAAAGTAAGAAAAAGCAGTAGAACAGATCAACGAAACTAAGAGCTAGTTCTTTAAAAGAAAAAAACAAAATTGATAACACCCTAGCCAGACTTATAAAAAAGAAAAGAGGAGAGATCACAACAAACATCGCAGAACAATTATAAGAGAACACCATGAAAAAGTATATACCAACAAATGGGCCAATCTGGAAGATATGGACAAATTCAAAAAAAACCACAAACTACCAAAACTGAAACACGAAGAAATAAAAATTTGAATAGACCCATAACCAGCAAAGAAATTGAATCAGCAATCAAAAAATCTCCCAATAAACAAGAGTCCTGGGCCAGATGGCTTTCTAGGGTTATTCTATCAGACATTTAAAGAAAAGTTAATATCTATTCAGCTCAAACTGTTCCAAAAAATAGAAATGGAAGGAAAGTTTCCAGGCTCAATCTATGAAGCCAGCATTGTCTTGATTCCAAAACCAAAGACCCCACTGAAAAGGAGAATTACAGGCCAATATCCCTGATGAATCTGGATGCAAAAATTTTCAACTAGATACCAGCAATTGAATTGAATTGAATTCAACAGTACATTAAAAAAATTATTCAACAGTACGTTGAATTCAACAGTACATTAAAAAAAAAATTATTTACCATGATCAAGTGGGATTTATTCCTGGGCTGCAGGGAAGTTCCAATATTTGCAAATCAATCAACCTGATACACCACATTAATAAAAAAAAGGATAAGAACCATATGATCCTGTCAATAGATGCAGAAAAAACCTTTGACAAAATACAACATCCATTCTTGATAAAAACCCTCAATAAAGTAGGAATAGATGGAACATATCTCAACATCATAAAGGCCATGTATGAAAGACCCACCGCTAACGGGTCTTTTCCCCCTCAATGGGGAAAAACTGAGAGCATTTCCCGTATAGTCAAGAAAAAGACAAAGATTCCCCTTCTCATCATTACTATTTAACGTAGTATTGGAAGTCTTAGCCTCGGTGTTCAGACAACAAAAAGAAATAAAGGGCATCCAAAAAGGTAGGAAGAAGTCAAACTTATATTATTTGCTGATGACATGACTTTTAATGAAGTCTTTATTAATACTTCATGCTTTATTTTCTTATTTTAAAATGTTTTCCCTGACCCAGGGTCACTTATGTTTTTTCTCCTGTTTTCATGTTCAAGTTCTGTAGTTCTGACACTAACAGGTTTAAGATTCACTTTCAGATAATTTTCACATGGAGGAGGTAAGAGCTGAGGTTAACATTTTGGCCTATGATGTCCAAATGGGTACAGCACCACTGTCGGAAGTATCCTTTCCCCTTGAATTCTCTTTGCACCCCTGTTGAAAATTAGTTGCCTATAAATGTGAGTCTTTTTTTTTTAACTCTGTTGGCACTTCATCTCTGTGTTTACTTTAATATTAATAGCATGATGCCTACACTGCTTTAGCTTTATATTATGTCAGAAGTGAGATAGTGAAAGTCTAGAAATATTAGAATAAACCTGTTAATTTCTATATAAAATATTTTTTTGGGTTCTTGATTGTGATTCAGTTGAATCTATCACTGAATTTAGGAAAAATATACATCTCAAGTATTAAATCTTCTGATCATGAACCTTCTTTTTTTTATGTTCATTTTTGAGAAGGAGAGAGACACACAGTATGAGCGGGGGAAGGGCAGAGAGAGAAGGAGACACAGAATCTGAAGCAGGCTCCAGGCTCTGAGCTATCAGGACAGAGCCGGATGCAGGGCTCGAACCCACAAACTGTGAGATCATGACCTGAGCCGAAGTCGGACACTTAACCAACTGAGCCACCCAGGAGCCCCAATGATCATGAACCTTCTGATTTATTTAGTTCTACTTTCATGTTTCTCAGGGATATTTTCTAGTTGTCACTGCACATGTCTTGTATTTTTTTTTTTTTGTAAATTTTCCCCTCACATTTCATAAATTTTGAAGCCACTGTAAATGGAATTATTTTCATTTTACTTTCCATTTGTTCACTAGTAGTGTAATAAAATAGAATTAACTTTTTGTATTACTTTTTCATCTTTCTTTATGTAGCCTTACTAAATTTATAAGTTCTAGTACAAGTTTTGGATTCTCTAGGATTTTCTACATAAACAAACGTCATTTATGAATAAGGCAATTTTTATCCTTGATTTCAAATTTTTGTGCTCTTTATGTTTTTTATTTTTTCCTTATGTTTGGTAGGGTGTTTAGTACAATGTTGAAGAGAAGAGGTAAGAAGGGGTACCCACTAAGGTTCTTGGTTACAGGAGGAACTAATGAAATCTTCCACCATTAAAATGATGTTGGCAGTTGATTTTTCATGATTATCCTTAATCAAGTTGAAGAATTTATCTTTTATTCCTTTGGTAAATTATGTCAGGTTTTTTTTAACATTAATTGAGATAATCATATTTTTTGAACATGAATGTGTGAATTACATTGATTTTGAATACTAATTTGTTCTTCTTAGAATAAACTCACCTGTTTATTATTTGTCTTTTTTTGTATATTGCTGGATTTTGTTTGTTTATATTTTGTTAAATAATTTTTCTTTTGTATTCTCGAGGAATATTGATCTCAAATTTTCTTGAAATTATTTTTCCTCGCGTTGGTATCAGAATGATAGTGTCATAAAAGGGTTAAGCAATGTATCTTCTGTATTCTGGAAGAGTTTCTGTACAGTTGATACAATTATTCCTTATATTTGTAGGAGAATTTGCTAATCATGCTATCTTGGCAACAAGTTTGATCTCTGGGAAAGTTGTGGGTAGAAATTTAACTTATTTAACAGATAAAGAACTATTTAGGTTATTTCTTCTTTAAACAGGTTTTCTAGTTTGTGTCTTTCAAGAAATTTTCCATTTCTTCTAAATTGTTGACTGTATTAATATGCATTTATTCATAGTATTCCCGTGCCAGCCTTTTAATGTCTGTGGGATCTGTCGTCATGTTTTTGTTTTTATTTCACATGGTGGTAATTTGTGTCTTCCTTCTTTTATTGTTTTGAATTATGGTTCAAAATACAGTCTATCCTGGTGAATGTTCTATGCACAATTGAGAACAATGTGTATTTTTCTTTTTTGAGGTGCTATGTTTTGAAAATGTCAGTTAGTTAGGTCAATTTGACCAATGCAGTTGGTCAGTGGTCTTTGAGATACTGATTTTCTGTTTATTTCCTTTACCAACTATTGCCAGAAGAGCACTGAGATCTCCACTTAAAGTAATGGATTTTTCTGCATCTCTTTTCAGCTGCCTCATACTCTGCTTCCTGCCTTTGATGCTCCACTATTAGATGCATACATACTTAGGTTTGTCCTGTTCTCTTGATGAATAAAATCTTTATTTTATCAGTATGAAATATCATTATTTATACTTGATACTATTTCTTGTTCTGAAAAGTATTCTGTCTGATATTAACATAGATACTCCAGCTTGCTCTTATTCATATTTGTATGGTACAGCTTGTTCATCCTTTTATTTTAACCTATTTGTGTTTAAAGTAGCTTAAAGGAGGTGTTTTTGCAGATATCATATGATATCAAATCAGATATCAAATCTGATCATCTCTGTCTTCATGTGACAGTTTATGTTTCATATTCTTACCAGTGTATTTTTATATCTGTCATTTTGCTTGTTTTCTATCCGTTCTCTCTCTTCTTTCATGTATCCTCCTTCTTCTGTGTGTCTCCTTTCTCCATTGTTTTCAAAAGAAGGAAAGAAATCATCAGGTGACTCCTTCCCTTCCTTTTGTGGGTTCATAGAATATTGTTTATTCTATTTTATCTCTGCTATTGAGTTTTTAGGTATGAAAACTATTTTGTTTTGTTTTTAACTGTTTCTCTAGAGTTCACAACATACCTCTTAATTTCCTGCCATTTTCCTTTACAAAAGATTGTACCACTTGTTATACAGAATAAAAACCCGACAGAGCATGCTCCGCTGTTAACTCACAAGCTTGCAAAGATTAGTACTCAGCCAAATCCTCCATTCTCATGGCTTTCATGAACTCTTGTTCTGGACAGTGGTCTACTTTTCCATGCTTTGCCTTTCCATGCTTCTGCCTCCTCCACTCAATGAAACCTCTGGACTTTGTATAGGTTTATACTCTCTGAGCTGTAGCCTATAAATTCTCTCCCAGGTTAGGGCTTGCCTCTTTGTTTCCCTTCCCTGAGGGTTATTCATTATGCTCCATATTATTTAATATCTAAAAATACTTGTTTCGTATATTATATTAACCATGTTTCAACCTTCCATAAATTTGATGCTTTAACATCTGCCCCACATGCGTAGATTGCATATGCCTTTTTATGAACAACCATAATAATTTGCCTTGTTCACCTTGCCTTGACCTCCTGCCTACCTTGTTACCTCCTGCCCCTCTTGAGAGAAGTCCTCTTCCTAGGGATTCTTTTTTCAGTTAGAAACCACCCAATCCAGAGGTCACATTCCAGCCACCTCCATCTTTCTCTCTGGACCAATACCCACCTGTCCTGATTACCCAGAGCCACTTACCAGACAACCAGGACAAATTTCAGGCCCTAGAGCACAGAGAAGTTATCTAAATCAGCCAATTCTAAGTCTTCTTACCCCCACTTCACCTGTTTCTTTCTGAAGAAACCACAATAAAGGCTCTGACTTATAGCTCCTCCTCTAGCTGCCACCTGACTGACTCTGGTGCATCCCCGTCTCCCCCAAACAACACAGACCGTGTGGCATGACCCCTCTTCTTGGGAACTTTGAGTAACAAACTATCTTTCCAGTGATGCTTAGATATTGTTCTGTTGGTCTTGCTATACCTTAAAATTTCCATTTACTAATTATATTTCAAAACATATTTTTCAAGTTTTCTGGTTTTTAAGATGTGTGTGTTGGGGGGCAAATCCAGTTACACCATCATGGCTGGATTTGCCACCATTTTAGAGTTAAAGAAAATTCTCTTCAGAGAATTTGTTACCTTCTGAAACCACACAATGAATTCAGAGAACTCAATATATTTGTTCAGTGTTCTTATTAAAAACATTTATCTGCCATAGGTTAGGTTGTGTTATCATATTAGTCTCCTGAAGGCACTGTAACAAATTACTACAAACTTGTGGCTTAAAATAATATACACTTATTCTCTTATAGTTCTGGAGGACAGGAGCCTGTGATTAGTATCACTGGGCCAAAGTCAAGGTGTGGGCAGAGATACAGTCCCAGTGGAGGCTCCAGAAGACAATACTTTCTTGTCTCCCCCAGGTTTGGTGGTTGATGACATTCCTGGGTTTGTGGTTGAATCATCCCAATAGTCAAGGTTCGCTTTTTCACTTGTCTCTACTCTGTCTGCTCATAGCCTTCACCTTTGTGTGTATATTCACAAGGTGAATCTGTCTTGTGTGTATATTTACAAGGTCTCTCTGCCTCTGTCTTACAAAGACACTTCTGATTGCACTTAGAGCTCACCCTGCTAATTCAGGATAATATATTAACTTCTTTAATACATCTAAAAAAGACCTTGTTTCATCAAACATTCACAGGTTTCAGGTATTATGGCATGAGATTCTAGAGGAATCATTTTTTAGCCTAGCACAACTGCTTTGCTTTTATGTTTTGTTTACTTCTGGCAATGTTTTGTCTTGCCCACATTCATCATTAGATACAGAATAAAGCTTATTGTCCCCCTGAAGAGGTATACTACTCAGTCGATCAATCTCTGGAGGTTTGAAAAGAACAAAGTAACAGCTGAAAATGGTAACAGTTCCTCAACAGATTAGAATAAAACAAATTTCAAATGTCTTCATCTTGCATTTCTTAGTGTTCTAAGTTTCAAGCTTTCTGCTTTTGGTGTGTGACTGTGTTGGGGGGAGTAGGGTACAAAGTAAGTTGTTCAGTTTAATAACAATGATAATAAAACTTAGAGTTCCTTCTCAAATGTGGGAGACTACATGAAGGATAAGATCCTTGAGTAACAAGACTATATGCAACAATCTGTGATAATTTCATAAGTTTTGAGTAAAATGAGAGCATAATACAAAGTAAGCACTTAATAAATATATACTTAAAGGAATGCATGAATGAATGAATGTGTAATTGCTTCCTATAAAGAATATGTCCTATATATCTATCATTCACAGGCACATGTGAGTAATTACATAATAAATATTTTCCTGGGCTCTGCTCTGAGCATAGAGCCTATTTAAAATTATCTCTTTTTCTCCCTCTGCCCCTCTTCCCCATCTGTGTACACAATTTCTCTCCCTTAAATTTTTTTTTAAAAAATGCAGTGTCTGGTTTGCTCAATCAATTGAGCATCTGACCCTTGATTTCAGCTCCGGTCATGATCCCAGGGTCCAGGGACTGAGTTCCTCATCAGGTCCATGCTAATTGTGGATCCTGCTAAAGATTTTATCTCTTTCTCTGTCTTTCTCTCTCTCTCACCTCTCCTCTCTCTCCCTCTCCCTTTCCCTCTGTCCTCTCCCCTGCTCCTACTTTCTCTTTTTCTAAATAAAATTAAAACTTACTAAATGAATGAATTAAATAAATAAATAAATAAATAAATAAAATATTTCTGTAATGCTGTGATTCTAGAATGTGATTGTAGAGTTTTCATAGTAAACACATGATTTATTTGCAAAGTTTTCAAGGTATTTGCAAATAGATTTATGATTTACTTTTTTTTAAAAAAAGTGAACATTCTTGAGAATGCAAATGCTTTCCAATTAGCATTCACTTTTCTTTCTGCAAAATTATAGCTGTATACAAAAGTGTATAGCATTGAGAAATTTAATCATTCTCACCAAATTGCTTGTATAGGCGTATAACTAATTGTGCATTTTGACATTCACAGTTTCTAGGAAACAGAAAAGATGAACCCAAATATGATGTAACTAGTCAATTCATGCTCACAATTACAGTGTGCTGGCAACATCTCCCTTGACTTAGTGGTTTGGAGATAAGACTTTGTGGTGGGGTCTAGGACCTGACCACTGGCCCCACAGAGCCACTTGTTGGACTTATGACCCTACCGCATGGCTTAACTTTTTCTTTTTTTTTTAAATCAATCTAGATCATGGTGAAAATCCAAGTCTTAATATCTCAGACGATTGTTTCTGAAACAAGTGGAGAATAATGCATTATCGGTTTTTCAGGAACTAACCATTGGTATTTCTATATGCTGGGAATATTGTACAGTGCTTGAAAAAATAGTTAAATATATGTTAAATAGGGATATTCTTAAGTGATTATACAAATATGAGTTGTGATTCTCACCTATTCTAAAGCAGGTTGGAAAAAAAATCATCTTTCTGACTTTCTTCCACCTTCGGCAAATATGGCAGCAAGGCTTCAAAACCAGAACCAAACAATGGATTCCTTAGTGTGGAAAGCCATTCAGTGATAAGCAGAGAGGAGCGCAAAATGCCTAGGTCTTTGATGAGGAAACAGGAGTGAGAACATAGGTGAAACAGATACACATATTAATTGAAAAATGTAGTAGCTTATGCTATAAATGGCATTTGGATGCAAAAGCCAGAAATCAGACGAAAGCTAGCTGAGACAGAGGAGATTAAAACAATTAAGGATGGACATTGAAAACTGATAAAGAATTTAGAGGTTGGCTATGGCTAATCTGTAAGGGCTGGTAGGTGTGCTGTTCCTGCAGTTCTGTGGGGCTGGACTGAAAACATGGCAGCAAAATGGCTGATAGTATAGATTAACAACAACCATGAAAATCTATTGAGCCAAATTAGTCTTTGAAAGATTAGAGTGATTAGGGTTTTAGAGAGAATTGAAGTATGGTATTCCTTTCAAAGCTCAAGAAGCCAAAGGATAAAATGCTTGACAGAGTGAAATTGTAATAGAAGGTAGTACTTCTCTTAAGAGAAATTTTTCCCTTCCCCCCCCAATACAATCTCCTTTACAACTTGAAATAGATAACCCCTTGTAGAGACATTTTGAGTGGCAGGTTTTGTGGTGCTATTGTAGATGTAGGGGGAAAAAAGAAAAAAAAAACATGTCAATTCATGTAATGTTTGGTTAGCACATAATGGCCTTGCAGGTGAGCAAAGAGTGAGAGATCAATAAGATACCCTGTCATTGCAAAAACTCCGATAGAGGGTAAATTTATTTTCTCCACCACATGGATTTCAGGTTCATTTCTCTGTATGATGTATTAAAAAAAAAATCCTGGTGCAGTAACTTGCATTGTATGTACACCCAGAAAGGAAGAAACTTACCAAGAAAATGAATAGTTTCCAAATTTAACAAATGACTGGTTGTGAATGGGCTGTATTTCTAAAGATGAAAATGTCAGAAATTTTAATACTCAATTACTGAAATAGCAGAGCATATTTCATAATTAAAAAAAAAACAACTACCTCATTCCTAGGAAGCATCAAAAACTCATAGAAATGTATATGTGGATATGTATTTATGTGCATATATGTATTTGGGTGTATGTGTGTGTGGGTAAACATTTTATTTAGTTTTCTGTGGTTAGATGACCTCAGCTATGGGGAAGCTTGTTTATTTTTTCTTATAGATTATTAAGTGAGGAAGAAAAATATTATCACTATGTTCATTAATATACTTAGGAGAGGAGTTATTATAACACCCAAACACTTTTATTAGGGTTATTTATATTTTAATTCACTCCGGGGAAAGCCATCGGTGTTTTGAAAGTCACTTGAAGAACTACAAAATGACCAAGATACAATAATAAATTTGTGGGCTTATTATCTTAGTGGAGTGCTCATGTATGTATGCAAATCCTTTTGTGTGAAACAAACACAGGCTAGGATTTCATAGTTCATCCAGAATCGGGTCACTTATAGAATGAGCAAAACGAAATGGTTTCCAATGCAAATATGGAACTGAGTCTTCAGAAATTGGAAGGATTTTTTTCTGATGTGATTTCTGATGTGATTAATACCACTTATGTAGTGTTTAACCTTAAATAATCATGAAGAAGAAATTAGGTAAATCCAGACTGTGAGACATTCAACAGGAAAACTGGTGCCAGATATTTAAAATTCTCAATGCCATGACAGAAACAAACAAATGATGGAGATGGGGTGACTTCGCTTAAAGACAGATAAATAGAATAAGTGATCCTTGATTGGATCCTGAATTGGGGAAAAACATTTTTGGACAATTAAAGAAATTTGCATATAAATTTAATATTCAATAATAATATTAAATCTGTGTGAATTTTGTCTGGTATAAGGTTTATTTTGATTCTCTAAAGATGGGAGGTTCAGATAACAATTTGTATGTGGGTAGTTTATTTTATTTTTTATTTTTTATAATTTTTTGATGTTTAGTTTTGAGAGAGAGAGAGAGAGAAATAGAGAGAGAGAGCATGAGTGGAGAAGGGGCAAAGAGAGAGGGAGACACACAGTTCGAAACAGGCTGCAGGTTCTGAGCTGTCAGCACACACAGAGCTGGATGTGGGGCTCGAACCCACATGCTGTGAGATCACCACCTGAGCTAAGTTGGATGCTTAACCAACTAAGCTACTCAGGTGCCCCTGGGTAGTTTATTTTAAAGGTGACCCCAGGAAGAGAAATGGAGTGGACACAGTGAAAGAGGGAAGTCGTGTCCTCATATGTATGGTGCAGCATTAATGCAGCTGTTCACACATTGGGGTAATTATTCCTCCAAGAATTTTCTGATGAGCAGCTGTGTAGAATGCACTCCAGAAACATAACTGAAAGACAAAGGGCTGGGATAGTTATCCACTGCTTCAAGACTTCATTGGTTGAGAGAAGCTTACTATGGGTGTTTTGTCACATACATTTCCAAGTACATAGGCTAAGGTACATTCTGAAGGAGGAAAGCATCAAGATATGTGGCCAGGTGAATAAAACAGTAAACTCTCAGTGTTATCAAGAACTATCTACCATAGTAGTGACTAATATTAAAACTGGATTGGCAGGTGTAATGATATTATTGTGGTAATATAAGATAATGCCCTTGTTTTTATGAAACAAATATTGAATTATTTAAGGGTGAAGTGTCAAAATGTCTGTCACTCAATATCAAGTGGATCTTCAGGGTATGTGCACATGTGACTGTATGCGAGTTTGTGTGTGTGGGGAGGGTGAGAGAAAAGAACGTTAAAGCCAATGTAATAAAGTCCTTTGTACCATTCTATCATTTTTAATGTAGGTTTAGAATTTTTCAAAATTAAAAGTTGGAGGAGAAAAGAAAAGATGGGATTTTACAGATGAATTTAGAATAGGAAAGAGGTTTCCTTGTTTGAGAAAACCTAAGAGTAAAAGATGGGAACTCTCAAGGTAGAAAAACACATAAGTGGGTGTATATAGTGTTTGGAATTAGCAGTTTAGAGTTATAAGAGAATTTCAAATTTATTTTATAATCAATATTAAATACTTGGAGTTATAAAGGACAGATGAAATGTATGTATATGATATAGGATGCCTTCTCTCTCTCTTCCTCTCCTTCTCTCTCTGTATGAGTGTTGGTGAAGGTCAGAGGTTCATTTATAGTACTAAAACAAAGTGGAGGCTACTGGAATATTAAAGAAGTGAAGAATTAAAGCCCTGAGCCTGGATAGTATTAGTAGTTTTTAAAAAAACGAGATGAATGCTAATGAAAAGATATCATACATAGAGAATTGATATCTTCTAATTAAACTCCACGATGGTAAAGGTGAAGCATCTATGTGAATACTTAGCAATATTTTAATCTTTGTGTCCTCCTTTGCCACTGTGTAACTGGTGATCAAAATTTATAAATAAAGAATTAAGGTATACCTTAGATGACAAGGAAGAGTTTTATGGCCTCAAAAGAAACATAAAAAATAAGGAAAGAGGACTTTTGGGGAGAGGGAGAAGTCAATGAAGTGTTGAATTTTATATCATTTTTCAGGGGATGTCCATTCCTTTGAATTTATTTTAGGATTAGTGTTTTTATAAAACCTTTTGAAAGGAGAACTTTGTATAAGAATAGGAAGGTTCTATTTAAACAGTATTTTAAATGGGCCAAGAGCTTTGGTGGTAACCCATTCAGGAACCTATTTGATGGCTGGGCTAATGACATAGCAGACTCCAAAGGTGTAAGATGCAAACACTTATTAATACTCACACAGCAGAGGTTACTGGATTGAAGAGGTTATTTCCACACCTGGAGACTGAGGCAAAAAGGGAATCAAGCCAGATGCACAAGCAAAAGCATTCCTGTGGCTAAGGAGAAGGGAGGACAAGATGGGCAAGGTTGCAGTTTGATTAGTTGATGTGAATCTCAGTTGTGTAGACAGGTTTGTGATGGTTACTACATGTTATACGTGCATCTATCACAGGATGCCATCATACCATCTCCAGTTAACACACTACAGGGTTAAGGAGCACAGGAGATCAGGAAGAGCTTGGGAGAGAGGCAATTGGAAAGGCTTTTGTGAGGCTTAAGGCTCTTGTGTCTGTGTTAACCCAAATAAAATGGAGTTCATTTAAAACTGAAATGGACTGTCTTGGGCATCATGGATAGATGGCACCTCTCATTACAAACAGGACTGAGCTTTTCCTTATCATGGTAGCAAACTGTCAGTAGTGCAAGAGTAGAAAAGCAAAGGAGATTAGCATGATCACACAAGGATCCAACAGGAAAGAGAGAGCATTTGGCACTGTGGAAGATGCCAAAGAGAACAATTTCTTCACCACACCCCCTGTCATGAATAAGAGACAGACTCTGGAAGATTTTATGCCATCAATCCCATTCTTTACTTTAGAAGGTTTCATCTTCCCCCATGGAGTAGTGATTAAGTGAGTGGAATTTGCAGTCACTAGGTTTTTGTTTGAATTTTAGATCATCCACTTATGACTGTTCCAGTGATAAGTCATACATGCTATAAACCTCTGTTTACCAATCTGTACAATGGGAATAATAACAGTACCACAATAGAGGTCAAACGTGATTTTACTTTAAAAAAAAAAAAAACAAGCTGTGAAGCAGGCACTATTGTTAAAGATATTTTCCATGTAAGTGGCGCCTGGGTGGTTCAGTCAGTTAAGCATCTGACTTCAGCTCAGGTCATGATCTCACAGCTTGTGAGTTCCAGCCCCGCGTCAGGCTCTGTGCCGACAGCCCAGAGCCAGGAGCCTCTTCAGATTCTGTGTCTTTCTCTCTCTCTCTGCCCCTCATCCGCTCACACTCTGTCTCTCTCTGTCTCTCAAAAATAAATAAACATTAAAAAAAAAGAAGATATTTTCCATGTAAGATGCTCAGATAGGAAGAGTTAAGTCGCTTCTCCAAAGTTACAAACTTGTAGTTAGCAGAACTGGGATGTGAAACTAGGTTTGCCTTATTTCAAGTGTCACTTTTTAAATTAATATATGATACAATGTCCTCTTTTACATAATGCCAATCAGTGGGGGATTGCTTAGGAAAAAGAACAAAAAAATAAGGAAGAGTCAAGGATATCAAGGTAGACAGTACCCATTCAAAGACTACTCTGGGAATACAGTGCCTTGGACAATGAGAGGGAAACATAATAGTCCCATTTCAAGGCAATTTCTATGCAGAAGCAGCTGAACTGGGTTTTCTTAGCCAGATCTCATGAGAATAGAAACATGTAACCCGTCCTTCTCTGCCCCTAATTTCTTATCCACCAAACTCTTTTCTGATCGTAATATGGCTTCTTAAATTAAGGTTGCCAATGCAGAGTGGTTTTGAGTTATCTAGGTAATTATATGTCACAGGATATAAAAAACCATCGGTATTCAGTTCCATATATTCATCTGAGAGTTCTTGTAAGAGGGAAACACAGTCTGTCCATTCTGACACACTGCTAGAATAATGTTTCTGAGCCAGAAAGGCTTTGCGTCAGGCTCTGGAGGCAGCAAAACCCACAAGTTCACTGTGGTTTGGGAGGCTTCTAGTCAGCCACACGCCAACCAAACACACTTCTCCTCATTTACTTTTTTTTCTTTTTCTTTTTCTTTTTTAAAATTTTCCTTAAATCCAAGTTAGTTAACATATAGTGTAATAATGGTTTCAGGAGTAGACTTTAGTGATTCATCACTTACATGTAACACCCGATGCTCATCCCAACAAGGGCCTCATTTACTTTTAACAAAAGTCATCCCATTCTGCAGATGAATAAATTATAGCAAAAATGGATAAAGGAACTTGCTCAGTATCACAGGGCTGTTCCGTGGGAAGAATTGTGTTTTGGCCACTCCTCTTTGGACCCCAAAGTCCATCTTCCTATTACTGCATCACAAGAGTACTTAGAGGAAAATACAAGTTCTCAAGGTAACTTTGGAGAGAACACTTTCCACTTTCTCTTTTTCATAGCACCAATAATAGCAGATGGAAAGGGCTTGGGATATGGTATAATTATTCTGTCATAATTAGAGAAGATTCATATGAAATGTAAATTCTAGCTGTTATGTTGTCTCTTTGGGTTACCAACTCTCTAACTTGGGCACTGGAGGGGACCAAGGCCGTTCACGTGATGATGCTGTGTCCACATTGATGCTAACTAATCCAATTACACATGCAGCCACTGGCTGGCTATGATCGTAGTGAAATGTCAGGACTTAGAGCTTTCATGCTAATTACGCTCACCTTTTCACTTGCTTCCCTTCTCAGTCTCTTTCCTCTTGATGTATTCATTTCTCTTGAGTCTGTCTCCCTCTGCCACCTCCATCAACACAGTTGCCTCTTAGAACAATGATTCCATTAGGTTCTCCACTTTTGGATTCTTCTGACTAGACTGACATGCTCTGGGTACAATTGTAAAGGAGAAATGTACAAAATAACTTTATTTACCTTCCTCCCTTCGTTTCTCTTCCTTTCTTCCTCCCTCTCTTCATTTTTTCCTTCTTCTTTCTCTCTCTTTTCCCCCCTTCCTTCCTATTGTCCCTATGTTTACAACCCCCAACATAGGAATATATAATCCCCTAAGGTAAATATTAGTTTGTTGGATTGGGGCTATAGTTTCTACCTGGCACTGTGTGTATCGTTTCTAATTAAGGATTACTGTGTATGCTTATTCTTTTGTTTTATGATCATACCCACCTGCCCCAGTTTAGTGCATCTGCCTGCATTCTCCGTGGTCCTAATGCCCCCATGAAGAAGGCCTAAAGCTCAGGTGGTAACAATATAATTGGATTGAGGACGAAAGGCTGGTTAAAGTGGGAGACTTTGGATACCCTAATGGGTCTCATCAGTATCACCTGGAGAGTTTGTGAAAGCCAAATTGCTGTGCTCTGCCCCCTAGAAATCCTGGTTCTGGTATGGGATGACAATTTCCATAGAATTTCCACACCCAACAAATTCCCACAGGGTGTTGATTTACCAATATAGGCAGAAGGATACCAGTTCTGAGGAAGTAATTGCATTCTAGGAGGTGAGTCCAGGGTCTTAAGATTCAGGATCAGTCCCCACAGCCGATAAAGATTATAGGCCGGAACTAGAGGCGAATGCAAGAGTTCGAAGGTCTGGTAGTGGAGTGCAGAGTGGGCTAGGTGGCTAGAGAAGTAAATCTTCAGGACTTGTGTTATTAGTGCTAATTCTCACTTTTAGCTGATTAATTAGAAATGATCTACAGTATTCAAAAAATGTAGTTAAGTCAGTTAGCAAATATGCAATATAACCAGGCAGAAGAAATTAAAATCAACTCAGAGAAAATCAATGATAGAAACAACAGCGGAAGCCTGGAGCAGGTGAATCAACTAGCTCTTATTGATGCTGAACATGCGTGCCTGGGAGGGTCACGGGCAGCCGCCAGCCCAGCAGGAGCAAGGACCGCTCTCCTGGTTTGCTGTTGCTGATGGATGCACTGAAGACACACGTGGCGTAGCCTCCCTGTGGCGTCTGGAGCCGTGGCAGTCCCTGGAACGTGAGTATGCATGATATTCGTGAGCAAGCGGGAGCTCACACTGAGTGTGTTAGCCTCACTTTTATAACTCCTGCCGAAAAGCCGTCACAGACTGTTCTGTTCTGTGACAGAAACTATTATCTCCGTATCTCTTTCTCAGTGCCTGTGGCAGTGAGGGTTCTTTGGGCCACGTCTTTTTCTTAAGTTTCTTGGAGGTTCTGGAAAATGAGAGAAAAAAGGCCTGACTGCCCCTTGCAGAGTAGTTTCAAGAAGGATTGTCTTCCAATTTATTTCCTTGGGTCTCACTTTCCAGAAAGATTGTCAAACCTCTTGGTGCCCATTTTCAGTAGCTTATTCAGTGTGAGGAGTCACAGGGTGTCCTCAATTCGGAGGAAATTGGTGATATGACTCAGAATGATATCACAGAGTGTGGAGGGGCAGTGATCTTGAAAGTAATGTAAAATTCACAATTTTCAAAGTTTATAGAAATCATTTCTCATGTGTCCTCAAAACCAAAATTTTCCTTTTCCCCGGATAAACAATGGAAATAGGAGAAAGGCCTGCGGAAGAATTCTCTCTGGTAGTAGGGATGAAAACAAAACCTACCTAAGTCAACACCCCACTTTGGAATCTTAGATTTTCCTGGCTGAGGAACACATATTTTAAGAACACTGTACCTGCATGGCTTCTTGGGACTTTCAGTGTTTATGATCTAATGTACTGGACTTCTCTGTGCTCAGAATGACGTTTCCCTCCTTAGTGTTAATCTCTACATATACCAAATGACAACCTCTCAGGTGCAAAGGTAAATACATTGGCATATTTGATTTTGAAATGATGCCTTTTTATAGGAACGATAAGGTACAAAATTTCAGGCTGTGAAAGAATATCCTTTGTTCTATGTTTTTGCATGGTACGTGTGACCTAAATTGAACTGTCTAGTCTTCCTGCAGGCATTTCACATATACAGGTGACTATTAGAGTAACTGCTTATTTCTCTCTAACTTTACCTTGTAAAATTGGAAAATAAAGTCACCAATCCAGGCATATGTTGAGGAACCATTAGTATTCCTAAAACTGAGATCTTAAGAAAAAAAGTAAATTATAACATGATGGTAAAATATTTAAGATGTTTTAAACTGAGAACCAATTGTTAATTTGAGTGTTGAGTTAGCATGATTTATTGTTTAAATTCATGTATTCTGAGAGAGCGAGAAAGGGAGGGCACGAGTGGAGGAGGGGCACAGAGGGAGGGAGAGAGAGAGAATCCCAAGCAGGCTCCCTGCTGTCAACACAGAGCCCCATGCAGGGCTCCAACCCATGAATTGTGAGATCGTGACTTGAGCTGAAATCAAGAGTCGGACACTTAAACGACTGAGCCACCCGGGCACCCCCTTGAGTTAGCATGATTTTTTTTAAGTTTGTTTATTTTGAGAGAGAGAGAGACAGAGAGCACGAGTGAAGTAGGGGCAAAGAGAGAGGGAGACAGAGAATCCCAAGCAGGCTCCACACTATCAGCACAGAGCCCTAAGCAGGGCTCTGTACTGTGAACTGTGAGATCATGACCTGAACCAAAATGAAGAATTGGATGCTTAAAAGACTGAGCCACCCAGGCACCCCTTGAGTTGGCATGATTATTAAAAACAACTAATTGTTGAATTCTGAGCTAAAGAATGTCATTACATAAATTACTAACAACACTAAAACTAAGCAAAAAAAAAAAAGTGTACAACTTATGTAATAGCTTTAGGATTTATGTTTAATCTCTTTCTTCTGAAGAAGCTGCATCAAGAACCTGCTATAAAATCTCAACAGACTTCTGTCTTCTTTGTGACCATGAGTTTGCTTTGCAGACAGTGTCTGAACACTTGGGATGGTATTCAGTGAGTTTTCTGAGAGTGTTTTGCTCCTACCTAGTAAGAACTGTGATGTAACATTAGCATATATTCCAGCTAAGGCTTACATTGCTTTGGTGTGCACATGTAACATTAATGGGCTTCTGAGGAAAGAACACATTCTGTTGTCCTCACAAAGATTTCAGGGCCTCGTGAATGTTTTTGTCAACTGCTGGAATGTTAGGTGTCTCAGCAATTGTATGGCTCAGCAAGAGTTGAATGTGAAGTTCTGTGAAAAAGAAATGTGATAAATATTCTTTTAATGGTTTCTACTCTTCATAGACTGGATTAGAATGGTGGCCAGGGGCACCCAAGTGACTCAGTCATTTAACATCCAGCTTCAGCTCAGGTCATGATCTTGTGGCTCTTGGGTATGAGTCTCTCGACGGGCTCTGTGCTGACAGCTCAGAGCCTGGAGCCTGCTTCCCATTCTGTGTCTCCCTTGCTCTCTGTCCACTCCTTCTCTCAAAAATAAATGAAAACACTTGAAAATTAAAAAAAAATGTTGGCCATGTGCAGTGCCTCTTAATGCTGAGAACATGAATTGATCACCTAGTAATATCAAGCACAGTATTCTGAAAACTCTGGAAAACATCAGAACAAGAGACATTTGGGTTTTACAATTAGCGGAGGGAAAGAAAGAAAGAAAGAAAGAAAGAAAGAAAGAAAGAAAGAACCATTGGTTAAGAATCTAATATGCAACATATACTTTCTGTAGATTCTTTCCATGTCTCAGGTCACACATTGATGTTGGCTTCACCAGAATTTAGGGGCCTGTTCCCAAGTTCAAACTTGATGAATGAGGAATTATTGAGGCTCTGAAGGGAATGTTATAGTCACACATCCAGCATAACTCGAGCTGGTAATTATTACTGCTTTTAAACAGTTTTCTCGTCTTATTGAGGTACTGTAATGATCTCTGTGAATTGGTTGATTAATCGGTACTTGGCAAGTTAGACAAGATGTATGTCATAGGGTGGGTTTTGTTTTGTGTTTTGTCCCTCTCCTTTGTGAACAATAATAGGAAGATTACTTCTATCACCAGTGCTCTGATACCAACTAGGGGCCCCACAATTTATTCCATTTCTGACACTAACTAACCATAGTTAGCAATAACCCTGCAGGTCAGGGCCACCACCTCACAAGACTCTGTGCCCACTTCACACACCAGCATCAAGTCTTGGGTGACTGCAAGCCACCTACACTCTTGCCTAGCTAGGCTTCAAATTCAGGGGTTCCTGCAGTGTTTCTTCGGGTGTGATAATTTGTTGGAATAACTCCTAGAATTCAGGTAACTGCTGCAGAGTTGATCCTTGAGCAACATGGGAGTTAGAGGTGCCGACCCCCTGTGCAGTCACAAACCCGTATGTAACTTTTGATACTGTGAAAATTTAACTATGAAGAGCCCGTTGACCAGAAGCCTCACCAATAACCTAAGCAGTCGAATAGCAGGTGTTTTGAATGTAATACATATTATATATTGTATTCTTAGAATAAAGCAAGCTAGAAAAAATGTTAAGAGAAAATCATAAGAGAATATACATTTATAGTACTTTACTGTATTTATAGAAAAATTGTATGAGTGGACTCATGCAGTTCAAACCCATGTTTTTATAGGACCAACTGTACTTAGAACTTTCCATTTTATTATAATAAATTCAAATGAATAGAGGAAGAGACACACAGTGGCAAGGCCTGGAAGGGCCTGAGAGCAGGGCTTTCTTTACTTGTGGAGTAGGGGTGTGCCCATGTCCCCATGCCTGTACATCAGTGTGGTTACCAAACAGGAAGCTTTCTGAGCCACATTGCTCAGTTTTTATCAAGGTTTCATTGCATAGCGATAGTTGATTAAATCATTGGGCGCATGATTGAACTCAGTCTCCGATACCTTATTCTGAATGCTGTAACTCTCAAATCACTTGCTGGGTTTTTCTTTCTGCCAGCCTTCATTGTGATGCTATCTCTGGGCCCTGGAAGGATCGCCTCATTAACATAACAAAAACCTACCATCACTCTGAAAGTTCCAAAGGTTTGTGAAGCTCTGTGCCAGGAACAGGGGGGACAAAGACTATATATATATATATATATATATATATCTCCATTTCTAGATCTACACACACTTTTATTATACTACAGAGGATAATGAAATATTGTAGTGCTAATTCTTTCTTATTCAGAGAAATGTTTTTTTTTTAATGAAGTTTGGATTTGTCTGTTCATGTTTTTGTGATATCAAAAAGGAAAAATCTGTCTGTCTATCTATCTATCTATGGATTCTCTCAGCAAAAGAAGTCTTTCCTTCTTGGGAATCTGTGAACTTAAATGGACATAACTATGGTGAAGGTTCTTCTGGCAGTTTCAGATATTTTTTATAAACGAGGAGACAAGCTTAAGATGGTTAAGTGGCTTTCCCAGAATTCTACAACTGGGGGCTATATGGAAATTTAACCTCTGAAACTGTAAAGCCCATGCTTTCTACTAATCATGCAGAATTCCAGCACAGAATTAGCCCGGGATTGATTTACTTAAGGTTAAAGTTTCTGGTAGACCACCCAAAAGGAGAGCAAACATTAACAGGTATTAGAATTATTGGTCCCACGCAGAATTGAGTGTAATTCAAACTCAGAAGACCTGCAAAGGCCACAGATATCCAATAAATCATTTATTTTGATGAAGAAAAATCAAGTTAAAACAAAGCTGACATCATACTTCAAATTACACAGTCTTTAAAGTTTCTGTACTCACTACATATCATTGGTGTCTATTATGCTGTCTTATTTAAGTGTTTACGAAGTATCAGTTGAGAGGAATAAATATGCCATCAGGAATCCATGGAGAAAAATGCATATTTTTGTATAGATAGATTATCTAGAGAAAATTCTTAACATATTGTTTCCCTATTATTTAAATTCCGACTTTAAAAATCCATATTGGAGTTCCATTAACCTGCCAATTAATATAATAATTAACTCATCACCTTAATGGTGCTATAATTATCTATTAGCTATAATTGTATTTTAATTTTTCTGAAGTCAAAGCTTAATGGTCTTATCTGTGCTCCCATGCACAATTTTCTCTCTATGTCCTTTCCCCTGCAGGTTATAAGTAAGACACAGAGAATCCCTATGATGAGTTATCTAATCCCTACCACACATAGGATCATCATTTTCCCAGAGCTAGCATATCTTTTTATATATATTTTTAAAAATACAGGAGAGTTTGAAAGACGAAGCCCCATTCTTTGTCTGAATATATATCTTTCCTGACCTGGGCTAGAACTGCGTACTTTCTCTGGGGAGACCTCTGCTTCCCAGGTGGTGCTGCCAGGCAGTCTATTGAGCCAGATCAGGAAGAAGATATGATGGGCTAATGAGTTCTGTCAGCTTCCTGGATGCATCTCTTACTTGCTTTTCTGGTGTCCTAAGCATGCTTATTTGACTGGTTTGGTAATCCAGCCCCAGGTTTTAGACAAGAAGGGGAAAAAAATAATGTTGAAGGTTGATTCAGCACAGCTTAACATAAGTAGAGACTTCACGGTAGAACTTAGGGGACAAGGCTAAATACTCAGCAAAAGGTCGTTCTGCTGTGTCCTAAGAATAGTTGACCTACTCATAGCAATTACTTAATGTGTTTTAAATTCTAGCTGCTGATTTCTTTTAGATGATTCCTCTGGTCTTGTAATAACTCTATAAATTAGTTGTGATTATTGTCTCAGTATTACAGGTGGGTCTTGGAAAGGTAATAGAATTTCTCCCAAATCCTAGAGCTAGATGATGATAGACATCTACATATGGCTCCAGATTGTTAGGCTTCTGTTTTTATGAATATCTTTGTTCTGTCAAGTTGACAATGAGGAGAACTCAGGTCTATATAATTTCAAAGTCCACATGAATTATTGTTTTCAAAAATCACCTTCATTTCCTTTTTTCTTCTTTAATCACCTCCCCGCATGCCCCGCCCCCCACCACAATGAATGACATAAAAGATCAGTAACATAGAGGAACCATTTTCCTTTTTAGTCAAGAGGGTAACAGTGCCATTAGAAAAAAAGGTTATATTTGACAGCTGAGTCATAAATACACAGTTGGTCTGAAGAGTGCAGGGATTATAAGGAATAGCTGAACTACTTCATTTGGTATTTCACAGACCTAATGATAAAGTTTTACAGGGTTTGATCCACAGCAGTAAATTGACACATTCTTTAGCTGTGCCCTGATGGAAGTCCTGGTTGTAAAAATAAGAGGGTATTAGCTAGTCCAGTTGGCTGCCTATTAGTGAGTGTATCCACCTCCTATTTGGCCACTGCTACAGGCTACATTGTTGAAAACTCAAGGACATTCATTTGAGGTGGAGATGATTGTTGGAACAGGCTGTGAGAGACAGTATCTGGAGGACAAATTGAGAATTCCTTGGCTCATCTGAGCTCCCCTTCTTTCGCGTCCAACTTGGTTCCAGATTGATATCTTGGTGAGGAGTATGACATACAAAAACTACCATTCCTTTTGTCTGTATCTTCTTGTCCTGCAACCTCACTCTTAGTTTCTTAGAACCAAAGCTCAAAAAACAATTAGAAAGTATATTTTAATGACAGTGAGCAGCAAAAGCAGACTATGTCTTTATTGGAAGAGCTAGTGACTTCTTCAGGGAATTAACTAGTGGCAGTCTTACTAACACCACTGTCTGTGACTCCAGGCATCAGCCGTTGTGACAACATTGATGGGTCTCAGCTGCAGTGGAGCCTTCAAATTGCATTGGAGGCATAGCTTCTGTGTCTGGCATTGACAGTGACAAAAAAATGTCACTGAAAGTAATCAGAACACAAATTAGAAACAGGTTAGCCAAAAGGAACAGTGTATGCACACAGAGAGAAAATGCAGAGCTGAGATCCACCCTTACATGTATTTGACTTTAAAGCTCATCATGTCCTAACCAGGGGCTTTAGAAAAGTTACTAAACAACTCTGTCTCTGAGTTTTCTCAGCTCTCCATTGTCAAATGCAAAAGATTTGAAATGCCATCCTGGATGCTGTGTGCTTCATATGCTAGTGGCCAAACATATTAGCTGATATTTGTAATCTTGGAATAGTATGTCTTACAGGCTTTTGGATAAACTAGAGAAAGGTACAAAATCCCCCAGCATAGAGGGAACCACAGAATACCAATCTGTGAGTATAATTGAGTTGATATCATTTATTCCAACATCTAGGAGTTAAGACTGTCCTTTATATAAATTGGTCTTTTCCTGCTCAAATAAGGGTTTAATTCTTTGGGCTTCTTCCTAAATGTATTTTCTCTCCCCTCTGTCAGGTCTGTGTCCCAGGTCTTCTTATGTGACTGGACATTTCTCATGACTCAAACAAGATATCTTCGTGCCAGTTAGGAACAATTAGGGTCTAACAGCAGTTAAGTGTTGGTGTTTTGATGATGTGAAGCTGTTTCTCCTTTGCATTAAGTGATCTATGAAATGATGGTTGGCTAACCTAAAGTAAATGAAGAAATTCCACATTATCACCTATGTGCTTATAAAATAGGCAGGTCAGTGAAAAATAGAAAAGTTGTAAGCTAGTATAGAATGCCATGGATAAGTTAGGTTGAATGGATGCCTCCTTTGGAATTGAATTTCACATAAAGCGGGAGGTTGTAACGCTCATGCGGCCCAACTGTTTGTAAAGATAAGTTTGTGAGGAGAACTTGCATTAGAAAGTGTTTTTGGACGCTTATCTTCTGCAAACCACAAGTTGACAGGACTTTTATATCGTCTGTTACAGGATCATTTGGAAGAAAAATAAGACATCAAGAAGTAGTTAAGTCAACACCAGAACAAATTTGTGCAGTTGCCCTTGAATAAAAACGTAGACTGTTGTTCAAACCTTTCTAAAAATGGTCCTATTTGGTATTTATCAATGACCTCTGTGTGTGTCCATGAGCTAATGGACACTTCTTTCAGAATACACCTCACTCTTGCAAAGTCTAAATGGTGTCAGAGAAACAATACAGATCTATCATAAAAGGCTATCATCCTATCAGGTGAAATTACCTCTTCAAGAGAGAAAAGGTAGCCAAATGTAACACTTCATCTCTGAGCCCTCTCTTCTGTATTAAGCAGTATGAGATCAAATATATAAAATGTCTACTTTTCAGGGTGTTCATTCTGTGTGTGCATGTGTGTAAATAGAAGTTTCAGAGTTTATCAAGTCTAAGACAAAATCCAAATATCCCCTCTTCTGGGTAGGCTTTTCCAATACCTCTTCCCTAACCACAACACTGAAACACCTTCCCTTCTCTGATGCACAGGTCTCCAGTCTAGAATTGAGAAGTATTCTCCCATCTTATAGGAGCACCTGGTTAAGATGTCTGTCAGCTTTCAGCACTCACTGAGGGACTGTGTTAGTTTAAAAAATTTCTTGTCCAAATTCATGCTTCGTTTCAGAGGCAGCCTGAATCAAAAGACAGGTCAACGTGGAAATCTAAAAACTGTCCCCTTCACCCCAGCTCTGAAAGAGCGTTGCAGCTCCAGGGTTTCATATGGGCTTGGTCTACGCTGGGGATGCATTGCAGCTCAGGGACTTCTGCCTGATCCTGTGTCTGCTCTTGCACTTCCACAGGTGTAAATTCTCAAATCCCCCTTGAGTAAATATGTTGAGTGCTTATCTCCATTGTGTAGGCTGCCTCTAGGGGAACTCGATTGGCAACACCTTTATACTCCCACAAAATGCTGGTGTACTTGTGTTTCAGTGACAACAATCCACTGTGTTTTTATAATGGCTTTCTGTTTTCCTACATGCTAGCTCATTGAATTTTCCTGATGTCCCTATAAGGTATACATTATTTTTCTCATCTGCCAAGTGAAGCTTGGAAGAGGTTAAGAGCTTATACCCAGGTAGAATTAAAACCTAAAGAAAATTTATTTTCTGTGCACAATGAAATCACTCATTCTCAAAATATTCATTGTTATGTATGTCAATTTCTTCCATTAGGAAAGAGACCACAGGTTCTCCCACTGATGAGCTCAGTGCTTTACCCAAAATTCCTTGTGTGTTTTGTGAACTTGGAAAAATTAACAACTTTGTTTATCTGTACTTGGTTCATCTTTAAAACTGATGAATATAGCTATTAGGCTAAAACCAGGTACATTATGTAAAAGGTGTAGCATTCAATTGAACTGTGGTTTATAAGCTTTCAATTCAGCTAGCTAATACCGTGGGAAGTATAAGGTTGGTATTGTGTAGGAATTACCAGCATAAGTATTAGGGTCAGGTAAGTATAGTATTCCTAGTTAAAACTCAGAGACTGACTCCATCCCTGACCTGGGGTAGTTTTCATGATGTATCTGAAACTAAAATTTTTCAGCCATAAAGTTGTTTAATTATCATAATCCTGTAAGATCATCCATGTAAAAACATTAGCAGGATGCCTGAACTATCATTAGCCCTGAATAAACAGAAGCTACCTTGTGTAGATATTCCTCCCCCCCCCCACACACACACACATACACACATGCATGTGCTTGTGTCAAATGTACAAGCACAAAAGAGGCATCAGGGTAGGGAAGAGATGGGAAAGGCAGCTAATAGGTCTTGGGCACTAGTTGGTTTTGATAAATTATCAAATTCAATTGCAAAGTCCAGTATTAAAAAAAAGGAAACTAAGTTTCAAGAAGATTAAATAACTCCCTCAAGGTCACAAATTTGGTAATTGATGGAGCAGCTGTCCAAAGCCAGATCTATTGACTATAGAGATTGAGAAGAAGAAAAAAGGGATAGAAAATATAAAGGTAATAAACAAGAGGGGTGACAATATAATTTCTCAAAAATATGTATGTCTGATAAATATAACAAATGAATCCCTAAATTTTTGTAAAAAGTAGAATCTTAACTCTTTAGTTGATTATCAGGTTCATAGAATCTGCACAGCTGTTATTTATCTCTCCACTGATAATGTCCATCAGTATGGAGAATATGTGCCATCTCAGATTTCAAGATACAAATGTGGTCTCCATTGATTGATTGAAGATACCAGAGTCCAATTTGCAGGAGAATTCTTACTTCCTTATTAAGCACACATCACCATTAAATGTTCACTGTCAAGGTTTCTCATCAGGCTTTTAGAGGTTTTCTGTATTCCCTGTAAGATACTCACAATATTGGAGCTTACCAGTAAAGGCATTTTCATGTCTGCAAGAGTGGTTGTGGCCAACAGTAGAAATGTACTTTCTGGGATAATTGAGAACAGTAGAAACGTACTTTCTGGCATAATTAAAACAATTATCCTTGAGGTCAGTTCTAGGTAATGTGAAGATCATTCCCGCTACAGATTATTTTTATTGAGATACAATCCTCTATTACTGCCACCCCTCAAGAAAAAAAGGCTGATGAAAAATTCCATATCAAATCTAAAGTAACTTTTATTGATACAGCCTTGCCAGATGTGATAGAAGTTGGTCATTCAGTAGAGATTTAGTTTGTAAATATTTCTAATCTCTCTACAATGTCATCCATTCTTATTCTAAACACAGCTTGTAAGACATGCTTACGTGATCAAGTTAATAACTAAGATGATAACTGAAATTTGTATTATACTTTTGCTATTCTGAAAGAGTATTTGTTTCAATAATTTTACTGTCAAAATAAAGGAAATGGTATAATTGACCTCACTAGGGGTTTTTAGCAAACCAAGAATAAGGCTTCCTAAAGAGAAATATTACATTTAGTATGTGGATATTCATGTTTAAACCCTAAATATGCCAAAGTATTATAATTGAGAGCATGGAAAATTTTTAAGAATTCTATAATGCCTTTTCAAAAGCTACAATAGTCTACTATATCAAGAGAGTCAACCCTGTATGACTACTTTGAATGGATTACTACTAGCAAAGAAATTCATTGTGGGTACACATAAGAAAAGCTCCATGAGTAAACAGATGTATATATTCAATACCAAGCTTTACATATAGTACAGGATTCATAAATTCATTTTGTTTTTGAGCAAGGATTAATTGTAAGTCTATAAAATAACAGATACTGGGCTAACTCTCAGGAATTGACAAATAATAAGATAGAAACTCATACCCTACACACACTCATTCACATACTCATATATTAATTTATTAATACTTACAAAGAAATCTGACAACTCTGAGGCAAACACTGTCTTGTTGGACAAGACAAAGTACTTGTGCAAATGGATTTTATATTATTAAGAAGGTGGGTGTAAATAGATTAAAAATAAATACAGAAAGTAAAGACATGTACACAGTGAATGATAATAGGTATTTCATTTTAGTAATAATAATTATAATATGAAATAATTATTAGAGTATATATGTGATATTTAAAACAAATTTTTTAAAAATTTTTTAGTGTTTATTTAAAAAAATTTTAATGTTTATTTGTTTTTGAGAGAGAGAGACACACACACAGAGCATGAGCAGGGGACGGGTCAGAGACAAGGAGACACAGAATCTGAAGGAGGCTCCAGGCTCCGAGCTGTCAGCACAGAGCCTGATTTAGTGTTTACTTTTGAGAGAGAGAGCATGAGTGTGAGTGGGGAAGGGTCAGAGGGAGAGCGGGACAAAGGATCCGAAGTGGGCTCTGTGCTGACAGCAGAGAGCCCAGTGTGGGACTCGAACTCAAGAACTATGAGATCACGATCTGAGCTGAAGTCGGACGCTTAACTGACTGAGTCACCCAAGCACTCCAACAATGAATTATTATTTTAAATGATAGAGTGATAGAAGGAAACACAGATCTCCTTGGGAATATAGAAAAAGAAGCAAAAAGATTGTGACATTAAACCTTCACTCATGACTTTCCCAAAGAAATAATTATTTTAGGGAGAAGAAAACTTTTAACTTTTCTAAAGCTTTAGAAAAGATGGTGTGTTGTGGACTTGCACATAGTTCAATAAGACCTGTTATTCTATACACATCTTCACATAGATTCAGGACCCTTTGTTCCCCTCTCCCTCTACCATGTTTAGCTGGTAAATATCCCTGCCAAGGAGAAACTTGGTGACTGCGTTAAGCAGGTGAGCTCTGCTGCAGAAAAGCACAAAATTGTGCTAAGTAATCTTACTTTCAATTTGTGATCACAATTGCCAAATGACTATAGTATTGCTCAGCAGTCCAACCTTCTTATTTTTTTCTTCCCTCTCCAAAATCACTTCTTCATACCCCCTCATCTCTCCTCAAAACTCCTATACCAGTCTTGTCTTCCTTACTCTCAACTAATGGCCTGAATCATGATAGGAGAAAATAGAAACCAACAGAAATTCCCTCTTTTTGGCATCCTGTAGGAACTAAAGTGTCTTCACCTGTACCTGCACTCATTGCCTCCCCTTCTTTCTTTGAATGGAAGATTTTCATTAAAATTTTATCAAAAACCAATCCTTCTACTATGTTTGAATTCCATGGTCTGATGGATTTAAGGAGAAATTCTGATTATCCCAAGTCAGGTGATAAGACAGCGAATATGTGCAAAATATCAGGAGGTAGGCAGTCAATCATTGTCTACCTTAATTTATAATGAAAACAATTAGGTGTGTCTAACCATATGTATGTGTGAATAGAGGGAGACCAATAAAAAGTAGACACCAATCATTTTCTCTAATAATAATCTTTTTACTCTCGTGCTTTTGTATAGATCTCTGTTAGATCAGTTTTACCTGCAGAGGTATATGAATGAAGTTGAAACTTCAGGACCATTCACTTGTATGGCCTTATTAAGACATTAAGTTGGACCCGAACTTATGCCCATACTCATATTCAAATGTGTATTAACTTTGCATTCTTCTCTTCAAAGCAAATCCTCCAAAGGCATAAGCCTCAGATCCCACAAAACCAAGATCCACATGCCTATGTGTCCACAAAATTATGACTTTGATTGAAAATAGATTGTACCATAACCCAGAATGCTTCAGTCGGATTTCTGAATAGAGACACAGTGATTGAAGTATTAGGCACTGTATTAGACACAGTGATCTGTAAGTACTGGACACTGGACGTTTTTTATTTTTATTTTTAAGTTTATTCATTTATTTGGAAAGAGCGCAAGTGAGGGAAGGACAGAGAGAGAGGTTGAGAGAGAGAATCCCAAGCGGGCTCCATACTGCCAGCACAGAGCCTGATGCAGGGGTCCAATCCACAAAGCCATGAAATCATGACCTGAGCCAAAACCAAGAGTCAGACACTTGACTGACTGAGCCACTCAGGTGCCTCAGGGCACTAGACTTTTTTTTAAACAAAATTTAATTTTTAGAACTGATTACATTTACATAAAAATAGCAGATAGTATAAAGAGTTCCATAGAACTGACACCCAGTTTTCCCTATTAGTATTATTTTATATTAATGTGTTTTAAATTTGGTACAGTGAACCAATATTGTTACATCAGTATAACTAAGGTTCATAGTTTTCAAATTTCCTTTGTTTTCCCCTAATGATTTTTTTTTTCTCTCAGGATTCCATCCAGGACACCATATTCTATTAGTTGTCATGTGTCCTTAGGCTTCTCTTGGCTGTGACAGTTTCTCATACTTCTATTGTTTATGATAAGCTTGACAGTTTGAGGAATACTGGTCAGGTATTTTGTACATTGTCCCTCTACTGGGATTTGTCTGATTTTTTTTCTCACAATGAAACTGGGGTTATGGTTTATTAGAGGGGAAAAGAGATAAGTTACTATTCTCATCACATAAGGTCAAGGGTACATACTATCAATGTGACTTACGGATGATGCTATTGATGTTAAACTTGAGCATTGGTTTATATTGGTATGGACGCATGTACATTTATTTTATACTTGGGGATATAATCTACTTTATTTTGTTGTTTAAAATGTTCTAGCTTTGCCCTTTGGGAGTTCTTTCACTTGACTCTTGTGTCCTTAGACATACCCCCATCATTGTGGTTTTGATATTGTTTTGTTTGTGAGCACTTTCTTACTTTCTGGCACCATAGATGTCCTATGGGGTTTGTACTATTATGATCCCAGTTCTCATGTGAAGATTCTGAAAGACTCATGTTAAGAAATTTGCTCATAACCGTATAGTTATCATAAAGAGTGGAGGGAGGTTTCAGACTCAAGCTCTGTTCTGGGATCTTACCCTTTATACTTTATTAAAGGGATTTAGAAAAGAGGGAAGATGAACATATAACCAACCTCATTGAAATATGAAAAATAAAAGAATATGATAAAAGAAATGTATTTCAAAGAACTGTAAAGTCACAGATGACTAATTATGGGTATCAGCTTTTTAGAAGTTGCTGTGTTTTTGCCTTTCTCAAGTCTAAACTTGGCATATTTGAAGGCAACTTCCTAGAGATAGAAAAATTGATATTTTTGGAGTGCCTGGGTGGCTCATTTGGTTGAGCGTCCAAATTTGGCTCAGATCATGATATCACAACTCATGCATTGAAGCCCCACATTGGGCTCTGTGCTGACAGCTCAGAGCCTGGAATCTGCTTTGGATCTTGTGTCTCCCTCTCTCTGCCCCTCCCCCTCTCATGCTCTGTCTCTTTTCTCTCTCTCTCTCTCTCTCTCTCTCTCTCTCTCTCTGGGAAAAATAAATAAGCATTAGAAATTTTTTTAAAAATCCATATTTTAAAAGGCAACTTCTTATATGATGGGAACTCTGAAAATATTGCTAAGAGAGCCAAACTTGTGTCACAAAGGGAGAGTTTACATTATGTGGTACATGGATGATAGATCCTAAAATAGCAATAGTGTCCTTGGCTTCCAAATTCAATACTGTTCCCAATTCATCAGTCCTGAATGACTCTTCAAAGTGTTTTACACTTGAACCCCAATCACATATCTAAGGGCACCTGATCTTAGGCCTGTTTCCATTCCTTCCTTTGCCTTGATGACCATGGAACTGGATTCTGAAATATCATTTTAGGTTTTCATATGTTCATCCTACAACTGGTCTTATCTAGTTTCCTATTTTTTGCTCAGATACTACCTTGAAGAGTAAAATGGCATTATCAAAATTTATTAACAAAGGAAATATCTTATTATGCTGTTGTTTATATTCTAAAAATTAGGAAATTGATATTAAAGAACAACCAATCTCTCCTGCATCTGAGGACAGTTAATAATGTCACATTGCCAATTATAAGGGACTACATTTGAGAGCCCACAATTAATTGCATTCTTGTAAGTCATTTGAAATAAATAGAAATAACAAATGGGTTTAGTCGCCACTTTTATACCAAACAAATTCCATTATTTATACCTACTAAAAGATTAATTATCAACTGAGAGCTACATAAACCATGTTTATTTTAGTAATATATCTGTATTACAAGCTTACCAAATTCTCCTTTGCTCACTAATTTATTTGCATAAACTTCAGATTATTGTCAAAGAAAAAAATATTCAGACTTACAAGCATCTAATAAAATGAATAAAAGGCTTTTTTCTCTGTTTTTTCTCTTGAGTTGAAGTAAAATTCATTTTTTTTTAGCAAAATTAGCTTCCAGTGCAGTTAGAAATGTCTAATTGGAAATCTGAATGTGATTAATATAGAGATTGAAAATGTTATGCACTGCTTCTCTAAAATTCTCTTTTTTAATGGCCATTCATCTTTATTTGACTCTTTCACTATTGACCATATGTAAATTATACATAAAATTTAAATATATTAATTACATGTAAATTAAAAAATATAACTTTCTAAGTGTTCTAAGAGGACCAACCTTTGCCTAAGGAAAACAGTGGTATTTGCTTACTGTTCAAAGATCAGGAAAAGTTACTTGAAGCTGTCAATCACTAATGTTTTTATATTAACTATAGTTGCAGGATTTTTTTTTCAATTTTTTTGTACTATCAGTTTCACCTTTCCATAGTCTTCTAAGCCACTCCATCTATATCTGGGATTTACAGCACAAACACAATTTCTTTTGTCTTCTGGAGGACCATATATGAATAAATTAAGAATTTCTTTCAACAAAATATTCCAGGAAATAAATAATTTAGGAGCATAGCCTGACTTAGGGCTTGGTGCTTTGAAGAGTATATAGTAGGAAAATGTTCAACTGTTTCCACTAAGCAGTTGAGTGATCTTCCTTTTTTTTCCCCCTTTTTCCGACTATTATTTACAACTGGGAAATTCTCTGCTTAAGTATTATAATAGAAAATTATTTGACCAAGACTATATTACATACATATATAGATGTCTGGATAATATAGTTGGTCAACAGACATAGCTCATAGGGGCACTTTCCTTAGGGGTATATATGTTTGAGCTGAAAGCAAGCAGATCTTGACAATGATTCATACTTGGGTCTATGTGCACATATGAGAGTGACCTCGCATTAGAGATTTTACCTTGCTTTTAATTTAATGATTTAAAGATGCACACACACACATACATACACACACACGCGTGCGCGCACCCCTACATTGTGTAATAAGAACCAGTGGAGGGTGTGAATGTTAACACATTGATACTTAAATGTGAGAATCATCTCCTCTCATATACAAATTTCCATTTAATCCTCACCTATTATTCTTTCTATTAAGATTGGCTAATTAATATGCATATTATTAAGGGTTTAATTCTTAGTCATATTTATTGTTTTTGGTTATATTTTGAGACATTTCTCTGGGATAATGTTTTATCCAACTGGCCACTGACTATGCAGTGTTTTCTTCATAGAGTTAAATAGAAGATCGTATAATGACCTACAAACTCAGAATCAAGAATTAGCACGTCTCAATATCCTGCCTACCCTTGTTTTTAAAGGGTCTTTTTCAGGAGTCATTTTTATGATCCTCTGGGCTTTCTGGGCCTTCATTCAACATTGATTACATATGAGTTGATGATGAGATCTTGTTATTAGGCTTTCATGAAAAATGCATCTGAACTACCATGCAAGGGCATTGCTAAAACTCATTTGACTTAGCAGGATCCTACACCTACGGGATGCAGAGGGACAGACCACTGTTTTCCAGGGGTTATATATTCAAGGCAAGGATTGATTTCTCATGAACCCAAACAAAATTTCCTTTAAGAAATGTTACCAGTTTTGCAATTTTCACACTTATGTTACCAACATACAAGATTTATGGATCAATTTAAATGCTAAAACCTTCCTAATGAAAAGGAATTGAGAGATACTTGAGTATGTTAATTTAAAAAAAACTGAAGTCAAGCAATGGAAAGTTATTCTAGGCATCACATTCTTAGGATTGCATTAACTTCCTATTTATATCCACAATCCAAATACTTCTATCCAAATTCCTTTGTAAAATAATTGTGTTATAGCATAATAGCCCTATAAAATAACTTTGTTGTCATGCCTCTAGTTTCTCTTTGAAATCAAAGTTTTAATTTGCTTCGGTTGTATTTTAATTCCTGCTTGACTTTTGAAGGTACTGATAGTGTAGAAAAGGAAGGCAACATGTTAAAATGTCATCAAAGCAGCATTCTATTTTAAAACAAAGATATATATTCTAATTCCAATGACAGCAATAAAGCACTCCAGGGTGTGCTTTAATGGGCCATTAGTTTTCTTCTCGGGTGGTTGAAATTCTTTGGCCTATAGCCTTCTGCTCCCCTGAGTCTCTGGGCCTCTATTACAACCATTAAAAACTCCCTGGAATGTGGTTTTTGTCTAATGTAATTATTATAAAAATGTTCAAGTTACACATTTATTCCCCCATTTGCAATGTCACTGGCATTTCTCTTGCCTAAATGTTGACATGAGGGTCTTGAGAAAAAAAGTTGTGCAGATTATCAATTAGAAAGTAAAAAAGATTGTTCAGGGCCATGTCAGTGAAGGCAAGAGGAAAGAAGAGAAATGTCTGTGTAATCTGAGTAATTTTCACACACCCCAAATGCATAATGTTTTGAACGATGTTGGCAAATCTTTATATATCACAAGTTTGATACATTACCCCCAGCTTAGTTTTTCAAATGATCATCATTTCACCTCTGTTGGGGACAGAGATACCTTTCTGTGTTTCCTTGGACCTTCAAACACATTTCATTTTGTAACACTAGTGAGAAAACAGATTCCCCTAATGAGACAAAATGGACTAGGTCCCAGGACCAAAGGCAGAAAAGGCAGGAGTGGTTATGATTTATTTTCCAGCAAACTTGCTTTGGGAGAAGCGTCCTTCCCTATTAAAAATGGTTCTGGTAGAGGTAGCAGTAAAGCCTCCTATCCCCTTTCAACAAGAGTTTAACCCACCTAATCCATGACCTAATTTACTTGAATACAATGATCGGTGTTAAGGTGCTCTAAAATAGGACAGATAGCCTTTCCTGCAATTTGATACCTGGAAATTTGGACAGAGAAATGATGACTCTTCTTTTGCATGACAAACTGAAAGGTAGCCTCAGAACTCTCAGGGACCACTGTTCTTGCCTTTGTTCTGTTGCCTTTATTGGGGTCAGTGTTCTTATCCTTGTTTGATTATATTAAATTGGATGGTTGGATAGATAGGTGATAAATACCAATCAATCTGAGAGACAAGGAGGAGGAGGAGAGAAAAAGAGAGGAAAGAAAGGTGGGGGAGACTTGATAAATTTGAATTACTGGATTCAGCTATACCCGAAGAAAGACCTGCCTTTGGACACCTCAGTTACAAGAACTGATAAATTACTTTTGCTTGAGTTTGGCTGTTTTTCCCCCTTGCTTGAATTGAATTAATTTTGGCTATTATATTAGACCTAGGTCCACATCCACCTTAGAATTGTCTATATTTTAGGGGCGCCTGGGTGGCGCAGTCGGTTAAGCGTCCGACTTCAGCCAGGTCACGATCTCGCGGTCCGTGAGTTCGAGCCCCGCGTCAGGCTCTGGGCTGATGGCTCGGAGCCTGGAGCCTGTTTCCGATTCTGTGTCTCCCTCTCTCTCTGCCCCTTCCCTGCTCATGCTCTGTCTCTCTCTGTCTCAAAAATAAATAAAAACATTAAAAAAAAAAATATAATAAAAAGAATTGTCTATATTTTAGTGTGCGTTCTCCAGAGAAACAGAAAATAAGAACAAAAAATCTGTATGTATATACAATTTTTAGTTTATAAATATATTTACTATAAAGAATTGGTTCATGTTGGGGTGCCTGGGTAGCTCAGTCAGTTAGGAGTCCGACTTTGGATCAAGTCATGATCTCGTGGTCCATAGGTTCAAGCCCTTGCTTCAGGCTCTGGGCTGACAGCTCAGAGCCTGCTTTGGATTCTGTGTCTCCCTCTCTTTCTCCCTGCCCCTCCCCACTCATTCACTCTCTCTTTCTCAAAAATATATTTTTTTTAATAAAAAAGAATTGACTCATGCAATTTTTATGGAGGTGGAGAAATCCAAGAACTATAGTCAGCAAGCTAGAAATTTAGGAGAACTAAGGATATAGTTCTAACCTAAATATTTAGGACTCAGAATTAGGGGAGCTCGTATTATAGGGTTCAGTCTGACTACAAGTCCAAGCTTGAATCTGAGTCCACAGGCAGGAGAAGACTGATGTCTCAGCTCAAAGACAGTCAGGCAAAGAGAAAAACTTATTGTTTATTGAGGCTTTCGTTCTATTCAGCCTTTCAATAAATGATGTTCACCTACCTTGGGGAGGACAATCTCCTTCACTAAATCTACCTATTCCAGTGTTAATCTCATCCAGAAACGTCCTCACAGTTACACCTGGAAGTAATGTTTAACCAGTATTTAGCCAAATATCTTGGCACGTATGGTCCAGTCAAGTTGATACATACATTTAACCATCACAACTAACATGTGACCTTTTTCCTGGCTCCTGGCTCTCCCATGAAATTTCACACCCATATTTATTGCCAGTATTTTTAACTCTCTTTCAGGTTAACCACTTATGTCTGTTCAATTAAGATCAGTTTCTGGAGGTTTATCTTGGGTTCTTGTGTCTGAAATACATTCCTCTGTTTCTTCTTTTTCTTTGATTCTCTGTGGTGGTTTCTGTGCTTTAGATGGAGCAGCCACCACTCCAGCTCTTGACAGAATGGTCTCCTATGGGAGATGAGCCTTGTCAGTCAGCACACCCTGAGCTCCCGGATGTCTTTGCAACCTTTGTTGCTGTTCAAGATACCTTCTTTGTTCTTAGTGGCTCACAGCAGTTGCAGGTATGCCAAAACTTGACAGTGTGCCGGTGGGGAGGATCTCGTTCAGTGCCTAAATACAGGCTGATTTGAAGTGATCCTCAGACAGCAACTGGGAAAGCGTTGAGTTAAGCATCTTCCACGTAGAAAATGGGAGATGGGAGTTTTGCCCACACTATCTGTGCTGGACCTGGGTGTATAGCTACGAGGAGATGTTCTTGTACCCATTAGAAGTTGCTGCTTTGTTTGCTACAGTCCTAAATGATGTGTTAGTTTAAGCCCCCATCCACTATAAGAACCAGACAGCCTGGGTCCTGTCCCTCACTCAAGCAGCAGTCACAACTATGAGGTGCTTTTTCCAGGGAGACACTGGCAACTTGGAGCAGGCTGGAGAGTTGAACAGGTGTCTTACAGTTTCCCTAATCTCCTTGGAAAATGATAGAGAGCTCCTAGATTTGTGATAAATTAGAAGCTTGACCTTCAGGTGACTGATTTTAAAGTATGCATATAGACCTCTTTCAGGGAAAAACTGGAACACAAATGGTCTTGCCTGCTTCCTCTGCTCTGAGTCCTGTGGGGATACCTGATGAAGAACTGTTGCTTTGTAGACTATAGACTTGTGGAACTTGTAGATGGAAGTCCTACTAGCTATCAGAACCAGGTATTCTGGGGACTTGTCCCTCAGGCAGCTGCCAAGAGCCAGGATGCAGACATTTATACAAGCTCCTTATAGGGAGATTTTGGTAACTTGGAACAGGCCATGGGGAGATGGCAGGGGAATTGTCTGCTTGTTTTCCCAGACTCTGGGAAGGATCGTAGCCAACACCTAGATGCATGTTAAATTAGAAGCCTGACCCACAGGCAGCAGTTTTTAAAGTATGTAGTAGACACTACTCAGGGAAAGACTGGGAGATGGACAATTTTGCCTACTCTCTCTCTTGGTGAGTACTCATGTGCCTATTAATAACTACTCCTTTGTTATGGTCTGTGGTTCTCCTTGATACAAGACTCATTGGTCTTAAGAGCTAAGTGTTTTGGGGTCCCATCCCTGGGTTAGTAGTTGTAAAAGTTAGGGCACTAAATATAAGATTCAGACTCCTCCTTAAGGAGTAGCTGGCAGTGGAAAGTCCCTTCCTGATTGTAAGGTGCAATGCTGGGGGTAAGGTACATGGTCAGAGTATTTCATTCTTTCTTGCCAGTTCCATGATAGGTATTTCTCATTTGCCCCATGTATAGGAGTCACTCAGTTAATTTCTGGTTTTCTTTCAGAGATAATTTCTTCATGTTTAGCTATACATTCAAAGTGTCTGTGGAAGGAAGAAAGTTCAGGGGCCTCCTGTGTCACCATCTTGACCAACCCCCACTCTGGAAAGTTTGTTAATAGTGTAATTTGCAAAGCCTAACCACCAGGTTGGTTTCTTTGTTCCTTCCTTCCTTCCTTCCTTCATTTCTTTCTTAGTTTCTTTCTTTCTTTCTTAGTTTTTCTTTCTTTCTTTCTTTCTTTCTTTCTTTCTTTCTTTCATCTATCTATCTATCTATCTATCTATCTATCTATCTTTACACCAGGTTTTTAGATAAAAAATGATGTCAGTTGTCAACAGAAATAATTGTACTTCTTCCTTTCCAAATCTGGAAGCCTTTCTTACTTTCCTAATGTCTCTGGCTAGCACTTCCAGTAGTATGTTGAGTAAGGTGATGAGAGTGGGCACTCTTATTCTTGATCTTAGAGTAAAAGCTTTTAGTCTCTCCCTATTTGAGTATGATGTTAGCTATGGGCTTTTCCTTTGTGGCTTTTATTATGTTGTGGTTGTTCCCTTCTATTCCAAACGTGTTAAGTGTTTTTGTTTCTGTTTCCATGAAAGGGTGTTCAATTATTTTTCAAATACTTTTTCTACAACAATTGAAATGATCAAGTAGTTTTTCTTTTTTATTCAGTTTATGTGGTATATTACATTGATTGATTTTGTGTATCGAACCATCCTTGCTTCCCAGGAATAAATCCCATTTGGGCATGGTGTATAAGTATTTTAATGGGCTGTTGAACTTGTCTTGCTAGTATTTTGTTGATGATTTTTGCATCAGTATTCATCAGGGATATTGGTCCCTAGTTTTCTTTTGGCTGGCTTCGGTATTAGGGCAATGCTGGTCTCATAAAATGAGTTTGGAAGTACACCCTTCTCTTCAGATTTTAGAAGCATTTGAGAATTAATGGTGTAATTTTTTTAAAAGTGTGTTAGAATTATCCAGTGAAGCCAGTTGTGCTTTTTTGTTGTTGTTGTTGAAAAGTTTTTGATTATTGTTTCAAACTCCTTAGAAATTGTATGTTTGTTTAGATTTTTTAACTTTTTTAAAAAATTTAAATCTTGGTAAATTTTAGGTTCCTAGAAATTTGTCCATTTCACCTAGCATCCAATTTATTTAGTCTCTTGTTATCCTTTTGATTTCTGTGGCATCATTTGTAACGTCTCTCTTTTATCTCTGATTTTAGTTGTTTTTTTTTCTTAATCTAATTAAGGGTTCATCAATTTTGTCGATCTTTTCACAAAACCAATTCTTAGTTTTGTTGATTTTTTCTACTGTTCCGTATTATTCTCTATTTCTGCTCTAATCTTATTTTTTTTTTTTACTTTTCTCACTTTGGATTTAGTTTTTCTTTTTCAAATTCCTTGCATAAATTTGGGTTGACTATTTGAAGACTTTGTTTCTTAAATTTTGAAAAAATATAAGTGTTTATTCGCATAATTTTCCCTCTTAGTACTGTTTTACTACCTCCTGTAGTTTTTGGTAGGTTGTGTTTCTGTTTTCTTCTGTCTTAATATATTTTCTAATTTCCCTTGTATGTGCTTCTTTGACCCATTGGTTGCTTAAGAGTGTGTGTTCAACTCTCACATATTTATGAATTTTCCAGTTTTCCTTTGGCTATTGATTTCTAGTTTTATTCCATTGTAGTAAGAAAAAAAAAACTTTGTATGTTTTCAATCTTATCCTATTTCCCATATGCACTTGAGAAGATTGTATATCGTGTTGTAGGGCATAATGTTTTGCATATGTCTGTTAGGTCTGATAGGTCTGTAGTATTGTTGCAATTTAGCATACTTTGGTTTCAGCTTGAAGGACTCCCTTCATCATTTCTTGTAGCACTGATCTATTGGTAATGGACTCCCTTACCTTCTGTTTATGTAAGAATGTCTTAATTTCTTCACCATTTTTGAAGGATAGCTTTGTCAGATATAATATTCTGGGTTGGAAGGTTTTATTTTCATTTTATAGCTCTTTGAATATATCATCCCACTCCCTGATGGCCTCCAATGTTTCTGCTAAGAAACTCATGGATAATCTTATCCTCTTAATTCTTTCCATGTGATGAATCTCTTTTTTTTTTTTTTTCCTCCTGCTTTCAGGATTCTCTCTGTGACTTTTGGCTATTTGGTTATAATGTATCCCAGTGTGAGTGTCTTTGGGCTTTTCCTAGTTGGAGTTCATTGAGGTTTTTGAAATTGTATATCCACTTCCTTCCACAAATTTGGGATATTTGGGCCATTATTTTTTTTCAAATGGGCTCTCTGCAATCTCCTGTCTTTGTTCCTGAGACTCCTGTAATGCATATATTGGCCTACTGGTTATTTTATAAATCCCTTTGACTCTCTTCACCTATCTGTGTTCATAATTCTTTTTGCTCATTTGCCTCAATTTCAAATGACCACTCTTCAAGTTTGCTAGTTTGCTTGATCAAGTCTGATTTGAACTCTTGCAGAGAGTTTTTCAATTCAATTATTGTATTCTGCAGCTCCAAATTTTATCTTTTTTTTTTATAGTTCCTACATGCTTGTTAATATTCTAATTTTGTTCATGCACAGCTTTCTTCATTTTGGTAGTGATCTGTGTTCTCCTTTAGTTCATTGAGCATCTTTGAGATTAATTTTGAATTCTTTCTCAAGGAATTCATAGAGCTCTGAATCTTTAGGGTCAATTCCTAGAGACTTGTTTTGTTCTTTTGATTGGGTTGTATTTCCTTATTTCTTTGTATGCCTTATCATTTATTGAAACGTGGGTAGTTGAAAGTTAGCCACATTTCCTAGTCTTTAGTAACTGGCTTTGTGTCAGGGAAAATCCTCACCAGTCAGCCTGTCTAGAGATTCTAGGGACCTTTCAAACCTTTTTTAGGGATACATCTTCCTTCAGCTCGTGTGTGTAATTTCCCAGCCAAACTGTTCTGCCATTTATTTTTCAGGAGTTCATAATCCTTTACTCCTCCCAGTATCGTTCTACATTGTAGTCTCTCTTGTTCTTCTATAATAAACTGTACTCAATTTGTTTTCAGTAGCCTCCAGGCATCCAAACTTTGTCAGTTTCCATTAGTGCTCCAAATCAGGAGAGACAGAAACCAGACCCTTGTGAAGCCCTTCAGAGTGCTAAATTTTATGTGCACATTCCACTCTTCTCCTTCACTTCTAAGGGAGTAGCCAGGACTTGGGCGTTTTCTTGTGATTATGCTATGGTAAATGCTTTGAGGAAGGACTATGGCAAGTAAATACAGTGAAGTGTTTTACCCACTTCAGTGCAGTAATTCTTGGCTTTATACTGACAATGAGTACTGCAAACTCTTAAATGTTCTCTGGAATTCCCACAGAGATAATTGGTCCATCTTTCAAATTTGGTATCTCCATAGGGTATGAGCATCTGGGGGGGTTCCTATTCTATCATCTTAGTGACATCACTCTGGACCATCGAATTGTGATTTAGTGTATTAGGATGGCATCAGTACAGTAGAGGATGTTGATGAAGAATATACATAGAACATCTGTTTAGAACTACTGTTCTATACCAATGGTTCTCAAAACATATGGCATATTAGAAACCCTGGATATACACTGATGCATAGAGTCCACTCCCAAACATGCTGATTTATATGATGTGTGGTGGAGTTCAATATCAGAAGTTTAAAATGCTCCCCAGGTGATTGTAATATGCAGCCAGTGTTGAGAACCAGTGTTTTCATGCTCCTTATAGATTAATTGATTAATTCTGGGAGTCCATCAGGGAGTCAGCTTGTCACTCCAAGTAGTTAACTATTGACTTAGGTATAGTTTCAACATCAATGAAAACTGCATTTAGTGTCATAGCCTTCTTCAGCCCAGATCTGTATCCCTATGTTATTAACTAGTGTCAAAACACTTGAAGATGACATGTGCATTTCAAAAGGGCTATATAAATCTAATACCACTAGTAAAGGAAGCTGTGACTCAAACTGACCAAAAGATGAAGCAATTCAGCCTAAAATTTTTTAGTAGAAACAACTGATTCTTCTGTCAACAATGAAAGGCATTCACAACTCTCAGTACACACATTTAGGTTTATTAGATTACATAATTAAGACAGATAGTGTAGGAAGAGGGACTCCTTTTCTGATGCATTTTCAGAAGATTTCCAAGTGATGTTTGACTGGACCTCCACACCTACACTCCTACCAAATCCAGAGTTCCTGTGAGATTTTTTATAACTCCTTCTAACTGAGACTTTGGCCAAGAGATTTCAAAACACGTAATTTGCAGTTTTTGAAAAACTTCTTTTCCCCTGATAAATAAAGAAATATAAGTATTAATTTAGATGTCGTTTTTAACTTAGAAAAAATTCAACAATATTGAAAGAGAAGATAGATGCCTATTCATACAAGAGTGAGTTCTTTAATCAAACAAATTAATCTTTAGTTTTTTTCCTTTCTTACCATACTAATGAATAAATTATCTAGATTGTCTGTCTCCCAAATTAACAATGGGAAAGCAGAAGAGAGAGCAAGAAATCTTCCAAGGTTTCCAAGTATAAACTCTTTGAGATGTTTTATGTTAGTAGAAGTATCAAGAGTGCTGTAATCATCTGGCATGTAGAAGAGATTGAGTAAACATTTCACCAATTATGAACTGTATGTGGATATAGATGTAACTGTAAAGACATTTGCAAAAATCAACCAGGACATCTTCCTTTATTTCCAAACTGTTCTTAATCCATGTGTGGCTTTCAGGACACTCCGGTCTTTTTAACTCCATCTCTTCTCTTATGTATAACCCCCCAACCACAACTCAACTACAAAACTTCAGACTCCATCCCCCAGATCCAGTTAACCCCAGCAAGTGTTTTTGGAAAAACACCATAAACTGTAGGTAGTTTTGCTTTGAATTTAATAAGAATGAGTGGCCCGTTTTTTCTCCTTAATTGGAAGATTAAATGAAAACTTACATAAAATTTTGTTGGTGCTAATATCTTAGAAATATTATTCAGACATAAATTTCTGGGTTTTTTTTTTCATGGAGTTCATTCAAGATCATATAACAGTCTCAGCGAATTTCTTAGTAAATTCTCAAAGATCTAATCTTGTTCTGTGCTTCATTGCCTAACAGTATTACCCAAACAAATTTTCCAGAAGTCCTCTTAAGTTATTTGACTGGAAATATTTTTCTGTGACTAGATCGGAAATCTTTTCTGCTGCCCATACCTTTCAGGGATTCATTGAAAAAGTGGATGAGGGGAGAGATAAAGACGTGGAGTACAGTTATTTTTAACTATTTTTATTTCTTCATTTTTCCAAATTTTGTCTTTCTCTTCTATCCCTGCTTCTAACTAGGTTGTAGTTTTCCTGTCAAAAAAATCCAGAACCTAACCTGGCCAAGAAGTCTGCAGTTATTCCTATATAAGTAAACCTTGACATCTGCAAAATTAACAAGCAAACAAACCTAGAGCCAAACCCAACAAAACTTAGACTTCCTCTATCCCTTTGCCATTCTATCACGTTTGCAGTTTTTATTCATTGAGCTGCCATAATATGATTGTTATGCTTACCAACAGTGATTTTTTTAAGGCTTAAAAGCAGTATAAATTGCAACAGATTATACAGCTCCCTGACGATTATTGAAACTTCAATTCAAATCAAACTGACAGTTGAAAGAAAGCAATCTTTTACATGAGCCTACAAAAACTCATCTAAAATGACCTTACTGGATAATTCATGAGGACTTTTTGTTTTTGTTTTGATTTTATAAGGTGTGCACACCACACTCTAGCCAGATGACTCCAACAGTCTTTGCAAAGCCTAAATTACAACCATTCCTGTCATCTTTTCTACGAGTGGTGACATCCATTAGGCAACTTCACTACAGCCTGGACAGATGAGGTAGTATTAGGACACATTCTATCTGTTTCACTTACTTTCAAATTAAGCCCTTTGCTTGAACAGTGGTCACTATGCTGTATAACTAATGATGGAAGTCAATATATACTGTTCAATTTTCCTGTTCCCACAGCTTAGAAGAATACTAATCAAAGGCAAATTATCAAAGGTCAGAATTTTTATAATCCTTCATATTTGAAGACAGTGTGCATTCATAGAATCTCTTAGTGATAAAATACTTTAGTTCTAAGGAATGAATACAATTGCTAGTACATTCTATGATCTGTGTTCATTGTACTGTATACAACAAACCAGGAAGTAGCAAAGTAAGTCATTTATGGTCACCTAAACTAATCTGAAAACTGTGCGTGTAATGTCTAGTCATATGTTTGTAACTTACTTTGTTAATCACATTTCTGATAAAATATAAAAATGAAAGGGGATAATGAGAATCACACATAATTATTTGACCCTGCTCAAGGAGATTCTTTAATAATAAAAGTACCAGTGGATAATGATAATCTATATCTATGCCATTTCTTCTATAATCATATAAACTGTCAAATATGCCTTCACAAAACAGGGATCATAATACATTTGTAGTTTTATATCATTAAAATTATTTTGTGAAATATTTTAAATATACAGATACTCAGTTTCTAGCTCCACTGAATCTTAATATTACACTTTGTTGACTGCTTTTTTATTGCTTTGGAAAAATCAGATATTTGAGACACAGTTGAAGCTCCCTTGGAAAAACTCTGTGATTCTGTTACCCTCTACCAAGGTAATCACAAACATGAATTTATGTTTATTATTCCCATGCATGTTTTAATATTTAATACATATTTATATATCCCTTAATGTAACATCTTGTGTTGGAGGATTTAAAAGTTTAAATAAATTACATCATACTTGATAGGGCACTCTGCAGCTTGCTACTCCTGCCTAACATTAGGTATGGAAATTTATCTCTGCTGATACATATACCTCTAATGCAGGGTTCTCATACGTGGGTATCAGAATCACCTGGAGAACTTGGAAAAATTACAAACGCCCAAGTCCTATTCTACTTCAATAAGCCTGGGTCTCTGTGCTCTTTATTATAGGTGCTCGATAGGTGATTCTGATACACTCACCAAAATTCATTCTCCTTTTGCTGAACATAATTTTCCCTTACTCCTCCCCAACTCTCCTTTCCTTCCTCCCTTTTTCCTACTCTTCATCCTGCAGGTTGCAAGTTGTCTCCCTCTTCCTCTGACCCTCAAACACTCATGCTTTCTCTCTCTCTCTCTCTCTCAAAAAAAAAGAACAGTTAAAAAAATTAAAAAACAATACAATAAAATCTTAGTTGTTTAAAAAAATTGTTTTTAATGTTTATTTATTTTTGAGAGAGAGAGGGAGAACATGAGCAAGAGAGGGACAGAGAGAGAGGCACAGAATCCGAAGAAGGCTCCAGGCTCTGAGCTGTCAGCCCAGAGCCCGATGAGGGGCTTGAACTCAGGAGAAGTGAGATCATGACCCAAGTTGAAGTCAGACACTTAACTGACTGAGCCACCCAGGCACCCCTAAAATTATACTTTAGATATTACACCTTTATTATACCTAGAATTATCTGTGAGGTAAGAGCTAACTTTACTTTTTCCTATATAAATAATACATTATTTCAACACTGTTACAAACAGTCTGTATTGTAGTCATTTATATTTGGTACTATTTATGTCCCAGATCTAGTTTTTAATATGTCTTCTGCTTTAACATAAGGTTTCCATACTAGGGTCGGTTAGTCTATGTTTTGACCTCTATTGCTGTCTTCCTCAACTAATTTATCTTAATTACCATAGTTTTAAATTAGTCATAGTATTTGTTAGAAAGAATGATTTCACATTGTCCTTTTTCAGTAGTCTTCTTGCATACTGACTCTGGTCTTCCACTTACATTTTATGGTAAACTCAAGTCCATTAAAATGTGATTTTTATTGAAATCACATTGAATTTATAGGATAATTGAAAAAACTGGCATCTTAACAATTGAATCCTCTCATCCATGAGCATTGTAGGTCTCTTCATTCACTCAATTCTTTTTTTATTCCTTCAATATCTTTTATTTCTCCTAGAAGCTTTACTTATATGCTGTTGCATCATGAGTGGAAATTTTCTTTTTTCCTTTCATATTTTCTAATTTGTTAATACTAATGTCCACGACAGTATTTTACATGCATGTTATATTTTTAGTATAAAGCAAAATGTCTGAAGATATGTAGACAATCATACATTCTAAAAATTAAAAGCATTTTTAATTTCCTTTCCAATTCATATAGCTATGATTTATTTTACTTATTATATTGCCCAGCATATTTCATAAATGTGGAATAGAAATAATGATGGAAGCCAGACTTGCTGTGTTTTTTACTTAGAATGCTTTTAAAGTTTCCCCATTAAGCAGCAGATGGGCTTACATGTATATATGCCTTTAATGGTTTAAAAACTCTTCTTTCTACTTCAGATTTTCAGAAAGTAAAATTCTCTTTGTAAATCATAAGTGAATATAGCATTTTGAGTATTTGGGAACATGCATTGAAATGATTTGCCTTTTAGCTGCTCTTGTGGGCAGCTGCAAAAATGGGCAGCCCCCAATGATTCCCACCTCATAATATCCATGGACTTATATGAGCTATTCCCTTGAGTGTGGGTTCCACCCAATGACTCTCTTCAACCAAGTAGAATGATAAAAGTAATGGCATATTACTTCTGGGTTTGTGTTGCTCACAATCTCTCTCTGGTTCTTCTTCTACATTCTGGTGAAACTGTTGTCCTAGGGAAATGTCCATGTGCTAAGGAAATGAGGGCTGTCTCTGGACAATTCTAGTCAAGAACTAATTTCTGTCTGTTGATAAGTGTTTGTAGCACTGTTTGCAATTTTCAGTATACAAATCTTGCCCTTATTTATTAAATAATTCTCGACTGATTATTCTGAATTCTTTGTTACTGTTACTGTTATTTTTAATTACTTGTTTATTTTTATTTACTCTTTTTATGCTGACTTTTTATCCTGAGACCTTGTTAAAAATTATTATCAGTTCTAGTAACATCTTTTTAGGTCTTATTAATGTGTAAAGACACAATATTGTTTCCATTAAATGATTTGTTTCCAATAAATTATTTATTTCTTCTTTTCCAATCTAAATGCCTTTTGTTTCCTGCCTTGTTGGTTGCTCCAGCTAATTAAATCAATATAGTGATGAATAGAACTGGAGAAAGTTATATTCATGCCACGTTCTCAATCTTGATCAGAAGACATTTAAGTTTTTTACTATTGATTATAATAGGTATGCATTTTGTAGATGCCAATTGTAAATAATAAGGAAATTTCATTATATTCCATGTTTACTGAGATATTTAATAAATTATATACATCTTATACATTTATATATATAAATTTATATATATATTTGTAAAATAAAAGGTCACTAAGTTTTGCCAACACGTTTTCTTTATATGTTGAGATGATATGTTCTTCCCATATATTCCGTTAACATTGTGAATTACCTTAGTAAATGGTAAATGTTAAACTAACCTATGTTCCTGGACAAAATCCCACTTGATCATGATGTGTTAAACTTTCAATATAATGACAGATTGTTTTTACAGTTTTAAAGGGATTTTGGACCTATGCTCATGAAGAAGATTGGTTTGTAATATGCTTTCCTTGTAAGGACTTACCCTGGCTTGTGAGTGTAATGTGGGCATCATAAAATGAGCTGGGTAGTGTTCCTACTTCTGTATTTGGAAGGAGTTTCATTGCTTGATATCATTTCTTCTTTAAATGTTTGATATTATGCTCCATGGAAGATATTTGGGCATTTTGTTTGTTTTTATCATGAGCAATTATATATTTATTATAATTAAGAATTGATTAAATGTCTTTGCTCACTATTTCTAGCTCTCTCATGCTTTCCATTTGAGTTTACTCCAATTTATGTTGAAATATATCTTTCATGTTTTTTTTTCCTTTTGATTTTCTACAGTTAGAAACTTTTTTGTGTGTCCATACCCACAAATGTCTTTATTTTGCGCTTTCCCACAGTTACTGATACCGAGGCTGTGTTGATAAATTTCATGAAAATACTGGTTCCTTTCTTTTTGCCTTATCTCTCTGGAATCAGGAAACTCCTGTCTTAGATCACGACTTAAAGAAAATGGAGCTATTTTCTTTTCCCTTTACCCTGTAGAGCCCAAACTATCCAGTACTACATGGTTGTAGACACAGAGAAAAATTAATGTTTTATTTTTCTTATTTGTTTTTACTCAGTGCCTGGTACAAAAATATACTTGGAGTGCAATTATATCATTTTTCCCTCATTTGAAATGTCATCCATCATTGCTAGGTGTTTGGATCAGGGAGTCTGTATATATACTCTGTTTACCATTTAGACCCAATGGCAGATCATATAATTTAACATTGCTCTGCAAAAACTCATTATCTGCATGTCACTTCTATTAGTTGTTTCTAGGTATCTAGGTATTACTAGTAACTAGCTTATGTCTTTAAAAATTTTTTTTTTTAACATTTTATTTATTTTTGAGACAGGGAGAGACAGAGCATGAACGGGGGAGGGTCAGAGAGAGAGGGAGACACAGAATCTGAAACAGGCTCCAGGCTCTGAGCTGTCAGCACAGAGCCTGACGCGGGGCTCAAACTCGAGGACCGCGAGATCATGACCTGAGCCAAAGTCGGCCGCTTAACCGACTGAGCCACCCAGGTGCCCCTAAAATTTTTTTTTTTAAATGTTTATTCACTTGAGAGAGAGCACGCGCGCATATGTGGGGGGAGGGGCAGAGAGAGAGAGAGAGAGAGAGAGAGAGAGAGAGAGAGAGAGAGAGAGAGAGAGAGGCGCGCAGAATCCAAAGCAGTCTCCAGGCTTTGAACTGTCAGCACAGAGCCCGATGCAGGGCTTGAACTCTAACTGCACAGCCATGACTCAAGCTGAAGTCAGACGCTCAAACCGACTGAGCCTCCCAGGTGCCCCTCCGGGTTATGTCTTTTATTATAAATGTTTTTGTAATTGCTACTGACAGTAAGGTACAAGATACTTACTGAATGCTTAGTATACAGTAAGCACTCTGCTGAGGTTTTCTTTTACATGTATTAACTCATTTAATTCTAACAAAGACCACATGAAATAGCTGCCAGTGTTTTCTCTGTTCGAAAGGTGAAACACTGAAGTACAAGGAGAGGTATGTTTCCAAGACCAAGGAGGACTAAGTTGCCTAGTTTGTATTCAACCCTAACTTGTCTGACTTAAATGTTTGATGAGTAGTAACCAACAGATGAACATTGCTGATGACAACTGTCCATCCTGGTCTGTCAGGCATGTGTCACCCTGTAGTGCTGCCTGAGTGTTGCAGGTTCTTGAAAGCAATGACATACTTTGTCTTATTATTCCAGCACCTAGCACTGAACACAGAAGTCTCTACGTACTGGAAATGGTTGTCATGGTTAAATCAGATCTGAGTGGGATTCTTCTCTGAGAATTCGATCTTTATTTTGGTTAAGTGGAGACGATGACTTTCATTATTTTCTCAAGAGGCTTATCCATAGTTTTGAAGCAATCTGGTAAAAAATGTATTTTAAAAAGACTGGCCTCTGGGGAAACTGTAAAGAGATAGTTTTCTTTCTTTCTTTCTTTCTTTCTTTCTTTCTTTCTTTATTTTTTTTTTTTTTTTTGGTTTTTAGTTTTAGTTTTTGGTTTTCGTCAGCGCTTTATGAAGTACTATGGGAAGAAGCTTTGGAAGGACAATAAGTGAAAAACATTCATTGATATCAAAGTCTCTTTGTGAACAAATGTGCAAGAAAATGAAACATGTTGCTATTTCTCCCCAGAGTGGCCATTTCTCAGCATGAGCTCTATAATTTTATACATAAGACCCTCAGGAAAAAGGGGACAGGCAATTTGATAAAACCTTTGTCTTTAAAATATAGTTCCATTCTGGTTATTTATTTAACAAAAGAGAAATATTAAAAAATATTTCATTGTTTCCAGGATGAGGGGACACTTTCAAAATAGCTTTTCCCAAGTGGAAATAAAGTCGTTGGGAACTTCCTGAGGGACAGCAAGGAAACCTATGGCAAAGGGACAGGATGTACATCTGTGTGAAGCTCTGTCAACATCTTTTTTTAAGGAAGGAAAGGATGCTTATAGAACAGAGCAATTAGCAGCTGCTTCTGCAGTTTCCCTGCTGAGAAGGTAGTGTGTCCACTGCCTTATTACTGCAGAGATACTCCATCTTGATGGTCAGCACTCGTCTCCTGGGCTGCTTTTGTCTGCAGATTGATATGTTGTTCTGCCGTAAATGATACAGCCCTGAGAACTCCTTGGGTTCTGAACTCTGATGCTGGCTTATCAGCATGGGAACGAGGAAGACTCGCGGCATGGAGAGGGCCGTCTGCCTCGCAAGTGAAGCTGCACTTTGGAGGCAAATTGTGTAAAGAGAGCTGAATATTTGGACGGCTAGCACAAAGTCACCATGCTGTCAGGGACGCCGTGTGTAGGAATTACAGTCATCTTTCTCATTTTGACAAATTCCAGCCCAGCCCAGGGAATTGAATAGTTGCGCCCTCTCAACTGTGTTCTGAAAGAATCTGAGGCTCAGATCAGCTGGGTGTTTGTCTATCTGCCAGTAAGTGGATGTGTTTGTAAGAAGAGCTGTGCAAAATCAAATATACTTCTCTGACCTGTAATTTGGGCAGATGGTGGAGATTCATGCAAAATTCTGTAGACTGAGCCCAGTGGGAAATCTTGCCTCCTTCATTTCTGGAGACTTTTTTTATTCTATACGATCAGCTGGTCCTCCGTAAGATCAAGTTGTAACCTAGAAAGAGGTTTATCACTGATATATTTAATAAATGGAATTCCAAAGCCCTTAACATATGACATAATTGATAAAAATTTATCAGATACCAAATGGAAAAAATGGCTTTACAGACCTTTGCCAGTGAGGCACATTAGGTTAATACCCAAGATTAGTATAACCTTTAGAGACGTTGTATATCAAAATACCTTCTTATCTTGAAAACCTAAACAACAAAGCTGGTTAATACAAAAATTTCAACTATAATATTAGGATAACCTAAGTAATATGAACTTAACAAAAATGAATACATAGAAACATTTTCTTGAAGCATACCTTTTGTGCCCTGCCTCCTTCATTTTTCTGTCATAAAGCAGATGCTGAAGTGTAACGTGATACTCTGATGCATAATGCATAATGGTTAGCAAATTTAAATGGCCAAATTACCAATCTGGAGGATGTGGAACAAACATTATGATTCCCATAACACTTCAGATATTGATATATGTCCATAGAAAAAAGCAAATTTAACATGGGATAGATGTAATCAGGCTGTACTCAATCTCTGTATTTTTGGATGGCACTAGACTAGTTTGGGGAAAAAAGAAGGAAGAAAAACAGGGGCAAAAGAAGAAGGCTCATCTTCCTTAGCTAAAAAGCACAGAAGGAAATGGAAGGGTGTAAGGCAAATAATATAATGCTTTACTTGTCAAAAGGTTCTTTGAGGAATTACTATTCACTGGATCCCTCAAAGGCAATGTGAGATAGCTGTGGACAGGTGGCATTGTTTACATGTTATTTGTAAGGTTACCAATGTTCATAGGAAGGGGAATAGGGCCCGAACCAAAGAGTAAGTGGTAATCCCAGAATGAAAACCCGAGACATGTGAATTGTAGTTCAAGGATAGTCATGTGATGCCTCACAAAATATGTTGTATATGAGGATCAAATTTATAATTTATAGGAAACATTTATAATTGTAGAAAACAAGCTCAATACTATCAGGTTATCAAAGCAGTTAACTCATATCACTTTGTCTCTTGTAACTGGGATAGATGCCCAAGAAGAGAGGGAGTTTTGTCTACTTTGTTTAGTGTAGGTGATGAATAGTGTCTAGAAGTCTTGAAGTAAATACATTTTGAATGAACATTTGACTAAGAAATGTTAACCCTTTCTCTGCAGCAGAAATGTTGAAGCACCAAAGAGCGCTTGGTACATACCATCGCATGGTATTAAGACTTCAGAATAGACAGTTTGGTACCAAGATGTTGCTCCTAGCTCACCTTGACCTTGGGTAAATCACTTAGACTTTCCAGGCCCCAGCTGAGGGAACAGCAATAATAAAATACTTGATCTGATTCCTTAAATGTTTTCAAGGTGAAATGAAGTTTGATTTCTAAAATTATTTTTATTACTTTTACTATTTGAAGCTTTTAACTACGACTACACTATTTAATCTGAATAGATAAACATAAATATTACATATCCTAACCATCAGTGATGATGTATTCATGTGTTTGCTCTAAACCAAACCTTTCTGAATTGTATTGTGGCATATCTTCACGGTAGTAAAACAATTGGAAATGTATTACCAAATAAGACCAGACAGTGATGTCTTCAGAGTTAGGCACTGTGTCATTCATTCTTCTATCCCAAGCACCTGAAGTCCTTAGATGATGTTCACTAAACTATATTGACAATTATCATAGTGGTGATGATGTGTTTGCATACACACACACGCGTACACTCACACACACTTTTACACTTCTAGAGAAGTTACTACTTGGTGTTGTCTAATTTTGGACAATTCAGATTCTGTTTTTATGATACCACCAATATATTAATGGAATTCCTGCATGTGGAACACATGTGCTGTCCGTATTTTAATTATTCATAACCTAATATAAACTTGAGTATTTGATACTTTCTCTTTGGTCTTAGGTTGTGAAGTTTTCCCTATTTAGCATGGATGGAGCCAAGAACTAGTTTAAGGCACAAGTTGTTTTATTTTAAAGCTTTTTATTTTTACCACTTGAAAGTAATATTTTATTTTCCTTTTATTTGGGAAGAAAGTGTACATTTTCATGATGAGTAAAATGTGTCTGAAACTTCTCAAATAATTTACTCATGGTCGAGAATAAGCAGGAGTGATTAGAGCTTCAAATCAGAAACTTCAGAGAGCCAGAAGCTATCAAAATGTGCAGCTTTAATGAACGATTTCTCACTCATTGCTGTATAGCAATCACCACCGATACACTCTAGTTTTTTTCCCAAAGCATATATAATTGGACAAATCATCTAAACCCCCACAAGCAGGCAATTATTCAACTACATTGACGCAGAATCACTGGGTCCAATGTTTCATTAGAGTATACCGTAATCCCTTGTTCTTGTCTTAACCTTCTCTGTGAAAAATCTAATTCATCCAAAGCTGACACAGTGTCCTGTTGGTTATGCAAATAGTGGCTGTGCAGGAGACGGAGTTTCAAGCCACTTTTCTATCTTCAGTCCCATGTGTAGGGCTCTTATCCAAATCTTTAAATAGAGCCTATGAGTTCTAATAATTATTCAACTAACATATATAAGCTCCCTCTGTGCTCCTTTTTGAAAATGTGCTTATCTTTTTCTCTTATAGAAAAGAGAGAGACATTGACAGAGAGATTGAATGGCATTGCCAACACCAGAGGAATAGCTAGGGAGGGGAGCAGGAGGGCACCGCGGTGCAAGGGAGATGATAAGAAAAGTATAAAGCTGCCGGGAGGAGGATGTTACCACCATCCCTCTCCTCTCTATTTTTGTAGCCCAACTGTCCTTTCTTCTGACCCTGTCTTTGTGTTACATTGGGAAGAGTAGAATTTTGGGTCATTTGTTCCTGGGCTCAGATGTCCTATCTGCCGGTGACTAGAGCCCATCCTTGACCATGTTATTTACTGTCTCTGAGCCCAGGAAAGATGAGGATTGCATGGCCTGGAAGTCTGGGACAACTACTGCAATGGCAGGCATGTAGGTGCAGCCACATAGACCATCTAATTGGATTAAAAAAAACACCTTCTCTTTCTGAAAGGATATGATTTCAGAAGCATGACAGGAAGAAAATTTGATAGAAAATGGATTGTTACATGGGGCTTAGGATAGCACACTTCTGGGAAAGCACGCTCGTTTGCCCCTGAATCATTATTTCATCGTGCTTTTTCCCAACATGCCAGCTTGTGATTCAAGGTCAATGAAAGCTTCATAACATTAACTAAACATTGCTTCTTTACGTGTTTACTCAGTTTTCATGTGATCTCAGGAACAAGATTAGGAGGCAAAGTGGTAAACTGTCCCTCCACTTTCTTAATAATAAGGAGAAGAATGACAATTGTACATTTTAATGTATACATACTATATGTATACACATTGAGCATACTATATGACTTAGGTTAACTAATATGTATTATTTCATATAATCTTCGAAACACACTTGTGACCTCATTGCTATATTTATCCTCTCTTTAAAAAATGGGGGATTGAAGCTTACACTCATTAAATTACTTGACCACAGGACATGATTATTACATGGCTGAGCAAAGAATCTAGCTTAGGCACTTTAAATATGTCTTAACCAACCTTCACTCCCAGATAGTCTTCTAGTTTCTTCCTTCTCTTGAATGGTCAACTCTCTGACCTTGTTCTTTGTTATGCTGAGCAAACTGCCACACTTAAGACAACTCTCAACTTCCTTCTAGCTACAACTAACGTTCTTTCTGGCTGTGTATAGAATGGTGATTCTCAATCTTTGCTGCAGAGTGGAATCACCTAGGGAACTTTAATACTAATGTTTGTGCCCCACCGTCAGAGTTGAGTGTACTTGGTGAGAATGTAAAATATGAAACCACATGCTAAAGCTTGGATTTTTTTTGATAGATAAGAGTCAGTATCCAACGTTTTAGCCTTTTAAGGCCTGATATTTATAAGCAAATCTTGCAGGAAAAAAATATTAGTAAAAAAGGATGCAGTAACAAATAAATGATCTGAGAAAAGTGCAAGTTTAATATTAGTACTGATAGATTGATCTTAATTCAATTCTCATTATTTCTTTTATCCCTTTGTGATTTTGGTGTCTGACCTAGAACCTTCCTAGATTTGCCTTGCGGTATTATGCCCTGTATATTTGCAGGTGCCTATTATGCATCTGTTAATACTGTTGCTATAAGTGAAGAAGAACTTGACATTAAGATTGATGTCTAGACTGTAAAGTCTAACTATGCCATCTCTACCTCTTTCTTTCTTTCCTCCCTTCCCGGACACTAGCATAAGAAACAGTCACGGTCCCCAAACTCTGAGTGAGTTCGGTCCAAATGGGTTTATATTCTGTTCAGATTTCCCCATTGTCTTCATTAAATTCTTGATCTTTGCCATCAAAGAATGAAGCTACAAAATGTCAGTAAAGGTCTCTTTCAGATTTTGCAGTATATGTCTTTATAAATACAGAATTGACTGTTAATCTTATTGATATGCTAAATAGTGAAAACACTGATGCAGTTAGTAATATACAATGTGAACTAATCATTTTAAGAGTCGGATATTTCATACTGGAGGAGAAAGGGACTTCATCTTTCCATGAATTTGCAAGAAGTTATTAATTTCTTTTTAATACCCAGAAAATTTTCCACTGAGGCACCTGACCAAAGGAGGACACTCTTAAAAGTAGAATGGGTGTTTTTTTTTTTCCTTTTCTTTTCTTTTTTTTTTTTTTTTTTTTTTTTTCTTTACCTGGTAGAAGGTCATGAAATGTCACAGGATCTTAAGTGCTGATTGTGCCCTGGAGGAAACAATGACTTGGATTCTTTTCTGGGTTTACAAATGGGGGCTGGAGAAATTGAGCGACCTGTCCAAGGTAGCATAGCAAGTAAGTGTCAGGTTCATAGCTAGAATCCATGTCTCCTGATTCCCATTTTCGTATATAGGCACTCCATGTGTTACATTACTGGATAATTATTGTAACTGAAGGAGCTGAGTATTATTATTACGTCTGCTTTAAAGATAGAAATATAGGTCTCAAAAAGTTAAGTAAATTGTTCAACATGTTAGGGGTGGTATATGAAGCAGGACCCTTTTTCACTCCAAAATGTATTTACTTATACACATTTCTGTATCTCCTATATTCTGTGAAAAATAGGAAATGATAAATCAAACAGTTGTCTGAAGATGTCCAATGATTCCCCACCTGGATAAATTTCAAGAAGACACAGACATGTAAAAGTAAAGTATTACTTTATTTTTTCTTCATGACAGATTCTCTAAATTGAAATTAATTTAAATCCATTCACCTAGAAATTTTCCTCAATTCTACATTTTGCACTTGCTTTGAATTCTGTACTTGCATTGAAATATTTATGAGCAGCATCTTTTCCCGTCACTAACATACTCACAAGCTGATTCAGCTCTCCAAGCCTCTGTTTCCTCACCAGTAACAAATGCTATTGGGTTACGTGGGTGGCTTTCTAACTGTGACATACGGAGTTTGGGCATTCCTGGAAGCTACTTCAGGAGCCAGTGTGAGGTAATCCCAGTAATGTGGGTCTGGGTCCACTCTGTAGTTCTGAGCACATCATCCGCTTCATTTAGCTTCAGTGTAATATGTTATTTACAGCATTCACTGTTACAAAAAATTTGAAAGCCACATGAATTTATTCTTAGGATCACCCCAGTCATAAGTGATTTTTCAGTATTACCCTTTAAGCCACCCATTATATCTGCCATAGAGAATACGTGTAATACCTTGAACTGGAGACACATTTCGTGAACACTCCCTATGCTCTCAGGGATACATATTTTTTATTTCCCTGTAGGAAACTGCCTGCTTCATTAGGACAACAGTAACTCCTTGGTTTTTTTTAGCTTTATTATAGTATAATTGACAAACAGAAATGTTATACATTAATATATACAACTTAAAGTTTTGGTAAATGTACACATTACGAAATGATCAGCACAATCAACCTAATTAACACGTACCCCTTACCTCGCATGGTTATAATTTTCTTCCTTTTTCCTGTGGTAAGAATATGTAAGATCTACCATTTTAGCAAATTTCAAGTATACAATACAATATTGTTAACTATCCTTACCATGCCGTATGTTAGATTTCCCCAGAGTTTACTCATCTTGCATAACTGAAACTCTGTACCCTTTGACCAACATCTCCTGACTTCCTCTTCACCTGGCTTCTGGTCACCACTGTTTTGCTCTCTGCTTCAATGAGTCTCACTACCTGAGATCCCATTTGATTCTCTGTTTCAGCATATTCACAATCTTCCTTGAATTGTAGAATATTAGAAGAAAGATAAATAGTTTGGAATCAACTTAGACCTGGTGTTGAACTGTGATGCTACCCCGTACTAGTTGTGAATGTCTGTACCAGTCCCCTAAACTCTTAGAACTTCTGTTTCCTTATTTGAGCAGAGTAAAAATGATTGCATAGGTCATAGGAATTATATAATGTATTTTAAAAATTCATTGAATGGCTGACCTAGAGTGGACCAGCAGGATCTTCTAAGTTGTTCTCAAGAGCAAGCATTAAGCTAATAATGAAGGTAACTAACCAATAAAACATCAAAGGTTATTTGTCAGTAGTTACCAAAATTTGGCAGGTACTTGACACTCATGCTGATGGCTGTGTCCCGAGTCATAAACTCCTGTGTCTCTGATCCAGGTGGCCCGTACCTTGTGCCACCACCCATAAATCTATGATAGGCTAAACTGTTAGCTGTTAAGTAAGGTAAAAATTTCAGACCCTTCAGTATTCTTGGGACACCCTAATACGACTACATTAACTAAAGTGAGTTAGAGAAAACAGCCTAAATTTCCATCAGCTGATGAATGGATTAACAAAAGGGTAATATATCCATACAATGAACTATTATTCAGCCATAAAAGGAAATGAAGCAATGTTATATGTTACAACAGGGATAAACCTTGAAAATGGCTAAGTTAAGTAAAGGAAACAGACACATATTTTATGATTCCACTTACGTGAAATGTTCAGAATAATCAAATCCATAAGTACAGGAAGTAGACTACTTGTTATTAGTAGATTAGATGAGAGAAGATTGAGACTGAAGGATGATAGGTACTGAGTTTTATTTTGGGGGTGATGGAAACGTTCTGGAATTAGTGGTGATAGTTGCAAAATATAGTCAATATGTTAAAACCACTGAATTGTACACTTTAAAATAGTGAATTTTACATTACATCATCTTTATTACAACAAAAGTGATTTAAAAGTGAGAGGAAAGATGGAGAGAAAGAGGGAGAGAGAGGTTTTTCTGTTCCTGAAAGGGCCTGGACTAGGGCCAGCAGGCGTGGTTTTGAATCCCAGCTCTTTTACCATGAGCACCCACCGCATCACCTCTCTGCCTTATTCTGCACATGTACGTGTTCAATAGGATACTCATAGGCTTATCGTGGAGATTAAATGACAGGTGTGGGTACCATAATGGCTAACCCAAAGATGATGTTTATTATTTGGTAACTATAAATAAGACAGTGACAACAATTTTTTTCAGAAAAGAAATTAATTAACAAAAAAGAAGCACTTCTTCTAGAATGTGCCATTGTGTGGTTACAAACACTTTGCCATGGCTACAGTAAGGCTGTCATGGTTATTATAGACACATTCTCCTACCAACACTTAAATAAATACATTTTTAAAATATTATTGCTTATGTTTCTGCAAGCAATTGGAAGTGTCCTTCCTTCAGCACAATACTATAGTAAGAATAATACACTGTCAACAGAATTTACATGCTAATAACTTCTTACTATGCTTTAGCGGGGAGATGTGGATAATTAAATCATACTGAGAATACATTTCTAATAGCTCCTCTGGCTCTGGACCATGCTCATTTTTAAGAAGTGGTATAGCATTTTGCAATCAAGATGGCAATATTGGAGAGGCTTGTTTTATAAACAGTTTTCATTGTGTTTCCCTAAAGTGATGAAATTTTTTTCAGACAGGACGGCAGTTCTTTGATGGAACGTATTTCGTGATGCTTAAGTATTACTGCAAGGAAATGACAGCCAAAAGTAGTGTAGGGAGTGTGGGAAGGTGGGTCGTTTTGATAAAGAATTCTTGAAGACATTAAGATGCTGATGTGGCATATGCCATCCTATGAAGTGAAGCCAGCCTCACCCACCTTCATTCAAACTGAAGCACATTTTTGTATAGTTGGGCCAATCCTAAATGGGCTTTAGGCAATCAATACTTTTAACATATTTAGATATTATTTAAGGGTATCATAAATGATAGTTAGTCCTCCTGGCATTAGAATGGGGCCGTTAGAATCCACTCCTCTTTTTGTTCGTAACATCAGAATGAAGAGTGAGGACTGAGCAAGGGAGAAAAAAGAGTAAGAACCTGGCATGCCCGGTTAACAGAAGTTGAGAGAAAGGGCATCAGTGGAGTTTCAAAGGTGCAGAGGCCAAGAAAGATCAGCATATGAAAGAGAAGTTGTGGGATAAAAAAAAAATAATAAAGGTAGAGAATATGTGTCTATTTTTTCCCCTTTTGGCTATTCTCATTCAAATCCCATTTTTCAAGATAGCTTTTTTCTATTCATCTTCTGTACTTTAGCTATTCAGTTTTCTCTCCTCTCAGTGCCTCCCGTGTTACCACCTGCTGTCCTTGTTTCTCTACATATCATTTTTCACCATCCCATCTTTTCTTTCTGTTCCGTGGTTCTTGCCTCAAGCCAATTTCCCAAATTGGATCCAGGGGCCCAGTTTGTCAACATGTCACTTGGGAGCATCCAGGCAGGGACCCAAGCTGGAGGCAGACACAAGTGAGGGGTGTGGGCAGGGACTCCATACCTACGTCAGCTCAGTGCTTCTTGGATGCAAGCAGCCCACGGGGCTGTAGGCAAAGTCCTTGGAGAGAGTCGTGCCAGTTTTTACTGTGCCAGTTATAAATGCTGTCTAGGCCTTGGCATTTCAGTCCCTCATACGATGAATGCAGACCCTGACACAGTTCCAAGTACACTGAGTTGAATGAATGCAATGTCAAAGGAAGAAACAGCTGCTTGAGAAAAGGCATCGTGGCCTCGATGCAGGTCTCCAGCTGTGTGTAAATACTTACTTTCATAGATGATGCTCCAAAGCCCTATTACTCAGTGTGCACTGTAGAAGTCTGAGAGGCAAGAATATTTTAAGTCCTTCAAGGTACTAATTTCAGTTTTGGTAGATTTATATTTATTTTTATTAACCGTTTTCTCTATTGCAAGTAGAAGTGATTTCACAATTATGGTAGTGTATTTATTTTCTAGAGCTGTTGTAACAGAGTCCTGTGGACTTGGTGGCTTAAACAACAGAAATTTACTTCCTCATGGTTCCGGAGGCTCAAAGTCCAGGATTAAGGTGTCGGCAGGTGGGAACCTTCTGACAGCCACAGGGAAGGATCTATTCTAGGCCTCTCTCCTCAGCTTGTAGATAACTGTCTTTTCCCTGTGTCTTTGTATTGTTTCTCTCTGTACATGTCTATGTTTACATTTCCTTTTCTTCTAAGGACAACAGTAATTGGATTGGAGCTCTCCCTAATGATCACAATAGGTCACATTCTGAGGTACTGGGGGTTAGGATTTCAGCATGAAAAATTGGGGGAGGAGATGTAACTGCCCATAGCAGTTAGTGATGTCAAATTTCTTTTAAATTTAAATACATTTTATTTAAAAGTCAAGTAAACATTAAGCATATGTAAAACACCTTTACTCCTACCTATCAGAAAAGGGCTAAATAAGGATTAGCTTCTCCCTTTAATATTTGAAACATTGTATCAGTAATGCAGCAGAAGAGAAATAATGGAAGTTTTGGGATGTGATCTAACGAACTATGTTTAGAGTCACCTCAGCACCTAAAACGGTGCCTAGCACACAGTTGGTGATCAAACATACGCGTTGAGTCAATAAAGAGATCTGTTGGGGTGGGAAGAAAAGAGTGAGGATAGTGAAATTAGGAAAAAGTGCTCTGGAATAATCAGACAGAAAAAGTCAGCTTCGAAGTTCCTCAACTTGAGTGGTGGAGGAGACGTCATGTGTGTTCGTAACATATGCATCCCCTTCCCTGGACAAGATGTTAGCAATAAGGACAAGGTTTTAAAAAAATGTAAAAAACAATTTCCAGTCCTTGAAGGCTTTGCGATCTGGTGCAAGAGAAATGGGCTCTGATACAGGTCAATTCACGACTGCTTAGGAAGACAAGCATGGCATTCACGGAGTTCACTCTTTAAAAGTAAGATGTTTATCCCACTAAATGCAAGACCCCCCGCCTCCTAGAAACAGCCATTTCATTTTATTGTAGTTCATTTTAAAAATAGGATTGATGACAAGAGACACCGAGGGAATTTATTCCTCAGGATGCCAGCCTCTCTCTCTGCTTTGGTAAATGCCTTCTTACCCGTCTCTTGCTTTTTCATGCTTCTTCCGGATAATAACTAGAGATGACATCTCACAACTGCATTTTTACTCTTCCCTCCCCAAGATTGAACTAGGCTCGTAAGAAAACGTTTCTGATTGTTATTGTATGACTTACATTAACTAATATTCTCTTGCATATATAACATATCATATAGCCTATATGATATATAAATACATATACATATGTGATTTATAAGTTGTGTGTGCACATATATACAGTAAAACCTTGCTTTGTGAGCATAATTTGTTCTGGAAACATGCATGTAATCTAAAGCACTTGTATATCAAAGTGAATTTTGAGAACTATTGGCTCAGTTGTGATCATGTGACATTCAGGGTCACGGACTACTTGTATTGCAAGACATGGCTTGTTTATCAAGTTAAAATTTATTGGAAATTTTTGCTTATCTTGTAGAACAGTTGCAGACAAAGTTACAATCCAAGGTTTTACTGTCTATGAGATCCAGGTAAGTTTAAGAAAAAGTGTTCCTCCACTCTACATGTTGGTAACAAATTTGGAATCTCTCATTTTCTATTTCAAAATAATAAAACAGCTAACCATTTATGGAAGGAGAGAGTGTAATAATGCAGTGGGTAAATAAATACATTAATTATTTTTAACGTGTATTTATTTTTGAGACAGAGACAGAGCAGGAGCGGGGAAGGGTCAGAAAGAGAGGGAAACAGAATCCGAAGCAGGCTCCAGGCTCTGAGCTGTCAGCACAGAGCTTGATGCAGGGCTCAAACTCATGGACCGTGAGATCATGACCTGAGCCGAAGTCGGACGCTAAATTGACTAAGCCACCCAGGCACCCCAGTAAATAAATACATTATAAAGGCAATGAGAGCTAGAGTTCACAGAACTCAATCTGCTAGTTTTTCATGTGGAAAGAAATGGAATTTAACAGCTACAGAGAAAAGTGATTTGGCTTTCCACCATAAAGTAGAAGCTAACGAAAACTAGTTACTACGACAAAAAATTGTGTTATAAGTTATGTGTACTATATTTTTAGGGCTTCCTGATACAAATTACATCGCATCCTGTTAAATTATTTGTATTTTTCATGACAGTGAACAGGAACTCTTGTATTTTGCTGGTGCAAGTATAAGTTAGGATCACTCTTTGGGATAACATCTCTATAATATATATAAAACATTTAAAAATGTGATGTGTTTTAATGAATTGATACCAATTCTCATATATGTCTCACCTGTGAAGAATGCATGCATTTGGGGGATATGTGCACAAAGATGTACACTTCAGTTTTATATATAATACCAAACATTATAATAACATAAATAGCATAAAATTAATGAAGAGTAAATAAATATTTTTTAAATTCAGAATTCTTCCTCCCACCAGGTCCTAAAATGAATCTCAAGATAATTCCGGTCTCTCTTACGCCTTTTGGGGTTTCCTAGATTTGGGAATTCCTATATTTCTCCACAACTCCTTTTCCCCTCATTTATTTTTTATGTTTATTATTTTAATTCCAGTATAGTCAACATATAGTGTTGTATTAGCTGCAGATGTATGATGTAGTCATTCAACAGCCCTATAATTTATTCAGTGCTCATCATGATAAGGGCAATCTTTAATCTCCTCCACAAATTTCACCCATCCCCCAACCTATCTCCTCTCTGGTAACTATCAGTTCGCTATAGTTAAGAGTCTGTTTCTTGGTTTATCTTTCTCTCTCTTTTTTTCTTTGTTTGTTTGATTTACTAGATTTTACATATGAGTGAGATCATATGGTATTGGTCTTTCTCTGATTGACTGACTTTGCTTAGCTTTATACTCTCTAGCTCTATTTTGTTACAGATGGCAAGATTTCATTTTTTATGGCTGAATAATATCCCATTTTATATGCATGTATCTTCTTTAAATATTCATTGATCAGTGGAAATTTGGGATGCTTGCCTGGTTTGCCTATTGTAAATAATGTTGCTATAACATAGGCATGCATGTATCCCTTGGAAATGGTGTTTTTGAATTTTTTGGGTAAATATCCAATAGTGCAATTCATCATAGGGTCGTTCTGTTTTTAAGTTTTTGAGGAATCTCCATACTGTGTTCCACAGTGGTTGTACCAGTTTGCATTCACACCAACAGTGCATGAAGATTGCTTTTTCTCCACATCTTGGCCAACACTTGTTTCTTGTGTTGTTTGTAACAATTCTGACAGATGTGAGGTGGTATCTCATGGTAGTTTCAATTTGCATTTCCCTGATGATGAATGATGTTGAGCATATTTTCATGTGTCTGTTAGCCATCTGGATGTCGTCTAGAAAAATGTCTGTTTCTGTCTTGGCCCATTTTTAATTGGACTGTTTTTCAGCGGGATGTTGTGTTGTATAAGTTCTTTATATATTTTGGATACTAACCCTTTATAAGCTATGTCATTTGCAAATATTTTCTCCCATTCCATCAGTTGCCTTTTGGTTTTGTTGATTGTTTGCTTTGATGTTCAGAAGCTTTTCATTTTGATATAGTCCCAGTAGTTTATTTTTGCTTTTATTTTCCTTGTCTCTAGAGACCTATCTGGGATAATGTTGCTGTGGCCCATGTCAGAGAAATTACTGCCTGTGCTCTCTTCAGTATTATTATGGTTTCTCATCTCACATTCAGGTCTTGATGAGGTCCCAGTAGTTCATTTTTGCTTTTGTTTCCCTTGCCTCTGGAGACATGTCTAGTAAGAAGATACTGGTGGCTGAGGTCAAAGAGGTTGCTGCCTGTATTCTCCTCTAGGATCGTGATGATTCCCTGCCTCACATTTAGGTCTTTAATCCATTTTGAATTTATTTTTGTATGATGAAAGAAAGTGGTCCTCTTTCATTCTTTTGCATGTGGCTGTTGGTTTTCTCAGCATCATTTGTTGAAAAGACTGCTTTTTTCCCCCATTGTTTATTCATTCTTTTTTTGTTGAAGATTAATTGATTATATAATCATGGGTTTATCTCTGGATTTTCTATTCTGTTCCATTGATCTGTGTGTCTATTTTTATGCCAGTACCATACTGTTTTGATGAGTACCGCTTTGTAGTATAACTTGAAGTCTGGAACTGGGATGCCTCTAGCTTTGCATTTCTTTTTCACGATTGCTTTGGCTATTCTGGGTTGTTGTTGTGGGGTTTTTTTTTTTTTGTTTGTTTGTTTTGTTGTTTTGTTTTTTTTTGTTTGTTTTGTGGTCCCATACAAATTTTAGGATTGTTAGTTCTAGCTATGTGAAAAGTGCTGTTGGTGTTTTCATAAGGATTGAATTAAATCTGTGAATTGCTTTTGGTAGTATATGCATTTTAACATTTGTTCTTCAAACCCATGACCATGGAATGTCTTTCCATTTCTTTGTGTCATCTTTAATTTCTCTTATCAGTATTTTCTAGTTTTCAGAATACAGATTTTTCAAGTTTTTGGTTAGGTTTATTCCTGGGTATTTTACAATTTTGGGTGCAATTGCAAATGATATTGTTTTCTTAGTTTCTCTTTCTGTATCTTCATTATTGGTTTATAGAAACAAAATAGATTTCCTTAGATTGATTTTGTCTCCTGAAACTTTACTCAATTCATTTGTTAGTTCTGGTAGTTTTTCAGTGGAGTCTTCAGGGTTTTCTATATACAACATAATGTCATTTGCAAATTGTGAGGATTTTACTTTTTCCTTACCAATTTGGATGCATTTATGCATTTTATTTCTTTGTGTTGTCTAATTGTTGTGTCTAGGACTTATAGTATTATTTTGGATAAAAATGGTGACAGTTGACATCCTTGTCTTGCTCCAGACCTTAGGGGAAAATCTCTCAGTTTTTCACCATTGAGTATGATAGTGGCTGTGAGTTTTTCATATAGCACCTTTATTATGTTGAGGTATATTCCCTCTATATCTACTTTGCTGAGGGTTTTTTTATCGTGAATGATGTTGTACTTTTTCAAATGCTTTTTATGCATCCCTTGAAATGATCATATGGTTTTTATCCTTTCTCTTATTGATATGACATATCATGTTGATGGTTTTACAAATATTGAACTATCCTTGCATCCTGGGAATAAATCCCACTTGATCACGGTGTATGATTTCCTAATGCATTGTTGGATTCAGTTTGCCAGTATTTTGTTAAGGATTTTTGCATCTATATCCATCAGACATACTGGTTTATAGCCCTCCTTTTTGTGTGTGATCTCTTTATCTGGTTTTGGCATCAGGGTTTTACAGAACTCATAGAATAAATTAAGAAGTTTTCCTTCCTCTTCTATTTTTTGGAATAGTTTAAAAGGACTAGGTATTAATTCCTCTTTAACTGTTTGGTAGAATTCACCAAATTTGGGAGTTTTCTGGTTACTGATTCAATTTCAATGCTTGTAATCAGTTCGATTTTTCTATTTCTTCCTGCTTTAATTTTGGTGGGTTATATGTTTGTAGAAATTTATCTATTTATTCTCATTTGTCCAATTTGTTGGCATATAGGAAGACTAAATAAATTTTGATACATACAGTAAATAGGAGATTATATACCAGTAAAACTTAATTGTCTTTATGTCACCAAAGATAGTCACTTTTTTATTTCGCATAGAAGATCAATAGATTTTACTAGTCAAAAGTGTATTTATCATAATCAAAATTAAATTAAAATGACAGACTAGGAGCCATCCTGATAGCACACATGGCAATAAAGAATTGTGTCCATACTTATAAAAAATATATCTGGGTCAATATTTGAAAATCAATTAAAATTTACCTGTGAATAGCCCCCCAGAAAAAACAATTTGGCAAAATCTGTTCATGATAAACTAAATAAATTTGCACTAACATACAGATTAAATGTTCTCAACCTAGTAATGAGCACCTACAAAAAATCCATAGGTAATATCATATTTAATGATGAAAGACTCTACGCACTTTCTTAAAGACTGGGAAGAAAATAAGAATGTCTGATCTCCTCACCCTTCATCATAATATAGAATATACTGGCCAGTACAATGATGCAAAGGGGAAAAAAAGGCATTGAAGTGTGGAAAAGAAGAAATAAAGCAAAACCTCTATACTCGTGGAGAAAATAGTCTTGTATGTAGAAAATCAAATGGAATCTGTAGAAAAGCTACTAGAACTATTGAGTTTAGCAAGGTGGCAGGATATAAAAGAAATATGTAAAAATCAGTGTCTATATTTGTATATTTGCAATGAGCAATTGAAATTTAGATTACAATAGTGGTGCCATTAACAATAACACTAAACATGTGAAAATAGTCTAAGACTTATTAGTCATTAAGGAAATGCTAGTTAAAATTGTGATGATAGATAATTAACCTCTTAGAATGGCTTAAACAACTACAACAAAATAAACCTGAAAATACCAAGTACTGGTAAGGATGCTGAACAACTTGAACTCTTCTATATTGCTGGTGGGAATTCAAAATTGTAGAGTCACTTTGGGAAAAAAAATGGTAATTTCTTTCACAGTTAAGCATACACTTACCATATAACTGAGCAATCCCATCCCTAGTTGTTTAGCCAAGTGAAATGAAAACATATGTTCACATTAAAACCTGCATGTGAATATTTCTCAAGTTTTATTCATAATTACCATAAACTGGAAATAACCCAAGTGTCTGTCAACTGGTGAAAGTATAAAAATAAAATCTGTAGAACCTCATTTAATGGAATACTACTGAGCGATCAATCAGCCAATCAATAAAGTACTGATGCACACAATAGCATAGATGAACTTCAACTGCATTATGTCAAGGGAAACAAAAAAAGGTAAACTCTAAAGACAAAATTTAATGTATGGCCCCATGTATATGACCCTTGTATAAGGGTGAAACTATACGGACAGCAAATAAATCTGTGTTTGTAGGGCTTAGGGATGGGAAGAAGTGTTGATCACAAAGGGGCATGAGGATTTTTTTCTTTTTTTAATGATGGGACTATTCTATATCTGGATTATGGTAGAATTTACAGATCAGAACTGTATGTATTTGTCAGAGTTCATAGAACTGTATAAATAGAATGCAGTTCACTGAGTAAAATATACCAAAAAATAAAAAGTGACTTAAAACAGTTGAAGAATAACAACTATTTGGAAAATTAGGAAAAAAACAAAAAACAAAAAAACAAGCCCTTCGCATGTCAAAGGACATAAACACGCATTTCACAAAAGAATAAAATTAAAAGATCAAATAAAAGTTTTTCACCTTCATTTTTAACTGGATAAACTCAAAACTTAAAATGATAGTCTGATTTAGCTCACCATAATGTCTGGTTCATGTTCTGGAAAATCTACATTTTCATACTTCTATAATGAAGATGAAATTTGTTAAAACACTTGAATAGGGTAATACAGCAATACGCATCATAATTCTAAACATCTATAAATAATTATTTAGCTCCACTCAAAGAAAAGGCAGCTATAAATACTAAAAAATGTATTAATAATGATATTCATTCTAATATGAAGAACAGGAAACACATTGAAAGTCCAAAAATAAAGAATGAGCAATATTAGTTGAATGTTTATAAAATGGAATAAAATATCAGAAACTAAAATGAGAGTATAGATACATATTTCTTTCGATATGGAAAGATTTGTCAGGATATATTGCAAGCAAAATTTCAAAAAACAAAACAATTCATACAATATCATTTTTAAGGCATGTGTGTATGTGTGTATATGTATCTATAATATATATACAACTTTTTTTACCACAATCTATATCTTCTCATAAACTTTCAGTATGTAAAAGGTGTTTAAATGGTACACATTGTGTTGTTTTCTCAATTTTAACTTCTAGTATTTCTGAATACTTTATAATATTATCCTACATATAAGGTAGAAAATTGGATCCCGATATATAATTATATCTATGTAAGTTAAGTAAATAAAATATGCCTACAAAGAAACTAGGAAAAATTTCTCCAATTACTTCTGTCTGGATGATGGAGTAAAAAAAATGTTGGTCACATACTCCATTGTTGACGTGTAATATGTGAACACGCATACACATACCAACAGGATCTACAGGGGGAGTAAAAAATAACGTGGCAATTAGGTCTTTGCCAGTTTAATTTTAATAGATATGTTGAACATGTTTACCGCAGGCTGCTGGATTTCAGAACAAAGCCCATATAGCACTCTTTAATAGCATGTAATCTCAGATAAACTACAGCTCTCCTCATTATTTATTTGCACATTCCATATTTGCAAGTTTGCTTGCTCATGACTCATGCAAGTTTGTCTGCTCATGACTCATATTTTCGTGGTCATTGACAGATATGCACAAAGCAGTAAAAAATTAGAGTTGTCTTACACGTTTATTTCCAGCTAAGGTTAAACAAGGAGAAGACTGGCCTTCTTGTTTCAGCTTCTGTAAACAAGTGTCTTTTTTATGGTTTCTTTAATGCCGTATTTTTCTTTTTTGCATTTTTCACTTTTTGTTGATGATTTCACTGTTTAAAATGACTCCCAAGTATAGTGCTGAATCACTGTTTAGTGTTCTAAGGGCATGAAAGTTATGATGTACCTTAGGGAGAAAATGCAGTTGACCCTTAAACAACATATGTTTTGTTTTGTTTTGTTTTTAATTTTTTTTTTTTACGTTTATTTTTGAGACAGAGAGAGACAGAGCATGAACGGGGGAGGGTCAGAGAGAGAGGGAGACACAGAATCTGAAACAGGCTCCAGGCTCTGAGCTGTCAGCACAGAGCCTGATGCGGGGCTCGAACTCACGGACTACGAGATCATGACCTGAGCCGAAGTCGGTTGCCCGACTGACTGAGCCACCCAGGCGCCCCAAACAACATATGTTTAAACCACACAGATTCACTTATATGGGGTAAAAAAAAAAAAAAAAAAAAAAAAAAAATACACACACACACACACACACACACACACACATACAGAAAAATACTATACATTTATTTTATCTTAATGGCACTTATTTTTTCTAGATTTATTGTAAGAATACAGCGATGATTCATATAGCATACAAGTGTTAACTCTTTATGTTATTGGTAAGGATTCTGGTGAACAGTAGGCTATTAGTAGTTAGGTTTGGGGGAAGTCAGGGTTGTAGATAGATTTTTAACTGGCATGGAACTATGGGTGTGAGAACCCAACATAAAATTACTTAGGTAATTGTCATAATTTACCAAACACATAGGTATTGAGTGCTTAGAATATGCCCAGTACTGTGTTAGATCATGACACAAAGGCAGGATATCACCTCTGTCCTCACGGAAGGATGCTGTTGTTAAAGGAAACAAAACAAAATACAGATATCTGTAATGCTGTGACTGAAACAAGTGGGGTTCATGATAGAAAGTACAAAGGGTCACATGACAAACCAAGAGCAAAAAGCAGCACAAAAGCCTATGGAATGACAAGGTCAAGGTTTGATATTCTTCTAGGCTAAAATGGAAGACATCAAGCTTAGAATACGGAGGAAGGGCAAGAGTTGGAAGAAAATAGATCATGCAGGTCCTTGTTATCCTAGGCTATATTCTAGCTAAATATTTTTATTCAACACAATACAATAAAAGCATTTTATAAAATCAGAAAAGCTTTGTATCATCCAAGGCACCCAAGGAAGTCATTTGTTCCCTTTTAACATGGTGTCATGGTAGTTGGGGAAGCTTGAAAGATGTCAAATCCTGGTTTTCCATATGAGAAAAAGCTTCATAAAAATAAATTGCTGTTTGTCATAAGAGACCTAATCTCCACTTATCTCTTCATATCTCTGAAGTACAATAGGTAACATACCTTGCAGGGATTTCAATGGTAAATACACATTTTTCATAGAATAAAAGAGTAAACTGATAATTCTAGCAAGGGTTATATAATTGGGATGGAGGGGTATGGTTTTATCTTTTCTTAACTTCATTCTTACAGAGCCTATTCTTCCAGTCTCTAGATTTCTGATTGGTTTTTTTTTTTTCATCTGCTCAACTGGTTTCATTAAGTTTTTGAGCAGGTTCCTTTTCCTCTGTATTTGAAATAAGAAATTCTTCAGTTGATATCTTTGTAGCTCAAATTAGTAATGTTGAAGCAGGATTTGATGGTTACACAAGATTTCACTGGCAAAAAAAAAAAAAATTACTGTATCTAGAGAGAAAATTTTTGTTTTCAGTAATAAGCCCATTCTATCCATAATATAAGTGAATAGTTTTGCAAGGTATACTTTGTTCCCAAAAGTATACTTTTGCAAGAGATACTTGAAGGAACTTAGAGTCCTCCAGCCCCTCCAGGCCATAGTCCGCAGCTAGCAAATCCAGGGATCCAGTGGGAGATAATTCTGTCTTCATCTAAGAAAATCCATGTGGCCCTGTATGCAATTTATACCCCTCAAGCTGCAGTCAGGGAGCACTCTATCCTGACCAGGGTCCTACCAGGATACATGCTCGTCCGTGTCTCCAGAGCCAGAATTGCAGAGCTGAATCTTGCCTATACTTGATGAAATAGCCCTGGGACTTGGCTCCAGCCCTGCTCAGATATGGGCAAGGCCAATGTTGCCCACCCAGGGACCCATCCACTGACCTGATGGTAGCCCTCCAAGATACCTGGAGAAAGCCACATTCATTTGTGTATCTAGTAACAGACTCCACTGTCTGAGGGCCCAGCTGTGGACCTCAAGGTTCAGCCTTATTCTAGTACCTTCCTTTAAATGAACTCAAAGACAAGTCATTCAAAATCAGCCAGTAAGAGGAACCAAAAAGAAAAAAATAATGAAAAACAGTGAAGAAAGTCTATGTGAATTATGGGACAATATCAAGTGAACTAACATAACATCATGGCAATCCAAGAAGGAGAAAGAGGCAGAAGTTGTATTTAATGAAATAACAGCTAAAAACTTCCCAAATCACGGAAGAGATACCGATATTCAAGTACTGAAAGCTCAATGGACTCCAACCAAGATCCACCCAAAGAAAAATACAGTAAAGCCTTGGTTTGCAAGCATAATTTGTTCCAGAAATATGCTTGTAATCCAAAGCACTTGTATATACAAGTGAATTTGAAGAACTCTTGGCTCAGTTGTGATCATGTGACATTTGGCATCACATACTACCCGTATTGCAAGACTTCGCTCGTTTGTCAAATTAATATTTATTAGAAATGTTTGCTTCTCTTGTGGAGTACTCACAGAGCAAGTTCCTTACAATCTAAGGTTTTACTGTACTTGAAGACACATTTTAATGAAAATGTTAAGTCAGAGACCAAGAGAATGTTGAAAGTAGCAGGAGAAAAATGCTTCATCACATGCAGAAACCTTGCAATTCAGTAGGGAGTGAAATGATAAAAACACAGCAACACCATAACAGTAGAGGACTTCAGTATCCCACTTTTAACATTGAGACATCACTAAGGAAACAGTGGCCCCAAACAGGATAAAAATCATATGATCCTCTTGGGGTGCCTGGGTGGCTTAGTCGGTTGAGCATTTGACTTTGCTTCAGGTCATGATCTCGTGGTTTGTGAATTTGTGCCCCCCCCCCCCCCATCACACTCTGTGCTGACAGCTCAGAGACTGGAGCTTCCTTCGGATTCTCTGTCTTCCTCTCTCTCTGACCCTTCCCTGCTCACACGCTATCTCTCTCAAAAATAAATAAACATTAAAAAAAAGCATATGATCCTCTCACAAAATGCTGAAAAAGTATTTGACAAAATTCAACCCCTTTCATGACAACAAATTGGGCATATGAGGAATATATCTCAACCTGATAAAGGCCATATATGAGAAACCCCCAATTAATGACATATTCCATGGCAAAAATTTGAAACCATTTCTTCTAAGATCAGAATAAGACAAGAGTGTTTGTTCTCACTACTCATGTTTAACATACTACTGGATGTCCTAACCAGAGCAATTGGTCATGAAAAAGAAGTCCAACAAAAACATCAAAATTGGAAAGGAAGATGGTGTCTTTTTGCAGATAACATGATCTTATATGTAGACAGCCCTCAAGACACCACCAAAAAACTATAATAACTAATAAACAAATTTAGTAAAGTTAAAGGATACAAAATGAACATACAAAAATGTGTTGTATTTCTATACACTAACAGCAAACTATCTGAAAAAGAAAAAATAATCTCGTTTACAAAAGCAAAGAAAAAAGAATAAGATACTTAGAAATAAATTTAACCAAGGAGCTGAAAGATCTTTACATTGAAAACTACAAGACTTTTGAGGAAATAGTTTGAAGACAAACAAATGCAAAGACATCCTATATTCATAGATTGGGAGAATTGGTATGGTTTGAATGTCCATAATATGCAAAGACATAGATTCATTACAATGCTTATCAAAATTCTAATGGCATTTTCACAGAAATGGAAAAAAAAATACAAAATTTGTATGGTACCACAAATGACTGAATAGCCAAAACAGTTGTGAAAGAACAAAGCTGTGGGCATCACGTTTCCTGATTTTATATATATTTTTAATGTTTATTTACCTTAGAGAGAGAGAGAGTGTGTGAGGGGGTGGGAGGGGAGGGAGGGGGCAAGAGTGGAAGACATAGAATCCAAAGCAGACTCTAGGCTCTGAGCTGTCAGCGCAGAGCCCGACACGGTCTCAAACTCATGCCATGAGATCATGACCTGAGCCAAAGGCAGATGCTCAACCGACTGAGCCATCCAGACGTCCTACATTTCCTGATTTTCAACACTACACAAAGCTGTAGCATTCAAAAACGTATGGCAATAGCATAAAAATGGGCATATAGGGCAATGGAACAGAATTGAGAACTGAGAAGTAAATTTTTGCATGTAGAGTCAACTACCCTGTAAGTGACTTTCAAATCAGCCGTTATGTACAGAAGAGCATCTCTACTCACTCTGCTGTGCGGGGCACTTTTAGCTTTGAGTGATACAAGCATGAATTGTTTTCTGTCTTTTGTAAAGTTGACCGCCCTTCCTCCCTCCCTCCTCTCTTCTCCTTCCTCCTTCCTCCTTCCCTCTTCTCCTTCCTCCTTCCCTCTTCTCCTTCCTCCTT